>NW_015234508.1:0-702 GCF_001447785.1 Gekko japonicus | reverse complement strand
GTGTGGGCTGGATTCCCAAGACTAAATTCTATTACTGTAACCTATTACACTGTTTTCTTAAACAACTCCCTTCTGCCCTGAATAGCCCTGCATGCTACCGCTTCTCTCTCTTCCTTCTAATCCTTTCTCAAGCCTCATCTTTTCCATTTGTTTTAACTAATTCCCTTTGCCTTAACTAACCTCATTTCCAGTCAAAATGAAGATTAGTCATATTCTATTGCATTTGCTTTCATCAGTCCTATCTTGTTCTTATCTTTTCCATTCCTCCCTTCTCTCTGTTTTCACCCTTCCTTCTCCCTTGCTTCTTTTTCCTGAGAATTATCTCCTATTCTTATAAGCTCCTTTGGAAAGGGATCTTTCTGTGTTTTGCAATGTTGTTCTGGAAAGTAGCATAGACACTGAGGGCACTATATAAATACATAGTGGCAATAAGAAACCTCACATCTGTGGAACAAATTTCACAAGCTCTTCCCCCATCTAGTTTACAACCCATATATTTATTAAATGTGCACATCAAAAATGGTTCTAGGCAAGTTTGGTCAATCTGGCATGGAAAAATGAATAAAGTAAAAGGTACATTTCTGTTACAAGACAGTTTGTTTGCTTCTAGTATTTATAAATCAGCTTATTTTTCTTTTAGAGATGCTCAAACACCCGCTGGTTCAGCTTACCATCTGTTTACTGGTCATGAACAGGGAGATG
>NW_015234507.1:0-702 GCF_001447785.1 Gekko japonicus | reverse complement strand
TAGATGGTCTGTATGGCCCCTTCCAACCTATGATTCTTTCCCTGATGTCAAATGAATAACTCATCATTCTCATTTGGAAGTGTTGCAGCTGAGGCATAAGGTTATCCAGTCCTTTGGTCATGAAAATAGGGACCAAGGGCTTATGGTCTGTTTTAATCATAAAATGTAACCCAATTATAACATCTTGAAGATGATCACACTCCCATGTGATAACCAAAGCTTCTTTTTCAATCTAGGTGTAATTCTTTTCTGATACTGATAATGTCCTTGAGGCAAAAGCAGTCAGCCAAAGTTGTCTGTCCTCTTGATATTGTTGCAGTGCTATTCCCACTATGTAAGATGAGGCATCTGCTGAAATAATAGTTTTCCTCATTGGATCAAAGGTGACCGGAACTGGTGCTCTGATGAGAGACTTTTTCATTTTCTGAAAGGCTTGTTCCTGACTTGGGTCCCAGACAAAGTGATTGTTTGATTTGAATAGTCAATTTAGTGGATTTGTGAGATCTGATAGGCAAGGCAGGAGTTATCCCAAGAGATCTACCATTCCCAAAATTGACAGACTTTGGAGTTGGAAACTTTTGCAGTTGTTTCTGCTTTCTCAGGATCAGGTCGTATACCTTCTCCATCCAAGGAAGGACACCCTTTGAACTCCAAACTCACATTTTCCACTTTTTAGGGTGACATTTGCCCTCTGGGACTGTT
>NW_015234506.1:0-702 GCF_001447785.1 Gekko japonicus | reverse complement strand
GAGTTCCTGCTACAAAAAGAGCCTTGAGTGCCTCAATAGCGGCAGAGGTGGCCCTCCAAGAACTGGAGGCACCAGACTTTGGGATTTGGTGGAAGAGGAGAGGCTGCTTCATGCAGCACAGGTGATGAGAAAGCTGAGAAAGGGAGGCTTTTATGCCACTCTCTTCTCCAGAGCTCTCCACCCTTCCCTCCCAGTGACATCAGTGTCGGATTAGCCAGTCGCTTCAGGGCCAAGCAGGAATATTCTTGGGTCCCTATCTGATTGGCTGGGATAGGAGACCTTTTTTTCACCTGCTTCACATTTGCTGTTGTTGGAGGTTTGGGCTTTCAAAATAGGCCTGACCCGGAGGGGTTGGCAGGATTTGTACAGGTGAGATGCTTGTTGCTTAATTTGATTGGCAGCATCCAAGGGTGGGGGGGAGGCACCCAGACCAGCCACTGATGGCTTCTTTGTCCCAGAGGGCTGGTAGGGGTTAATCCCGAATCCCTCAGTGCTGTACATCAGCACTTGAACCTTCACACTGCATGACAGGGCTGATGGACGGCAATTCTTTGCACAAGTTTTGGTGGCGTCAAGTAAAAACAGACCTGGCTTGTGACCGTGTGGAGCCTGGAGGATGGGTGGGGGGTCCAAATCCTGGCAAACCCAATGGTCAGTCTCTTATGGTGCCTGCACAATGGTGGGAGTGAGTTTGATGCACAG
>NW_015234505.1:0-702 GCF_001447785.1 Gekko japonicus | reverse complement strand
GAAGGGTGGGCTAGAAGCCAAATAAATAAAAGTGGAATAAGAAATATACTAAATAAATAAAAGTAATTTAGTGCTGGTCACAGCCATTTTTAGAACACATCCTTCTGCTTGACATTTCAATAGCAGTCAGACTTTACCAAATGTATTACTCTTGTATCCTTACCTAGACAACTGGGTGCTACCAAATACATTTTATATTTAGCACTCTGGATTAATGGAAAGAGATTAAGTTTCGTCCTTCCCGTCATCTTCAATCCATAGGAGCAGTTCTAGATGCCACGAAAGGCTGGACATTTCTTCCAGAAGACAAAGTGAATACAATTGCATTTTGTGTCACAGAATTTCTGCAAAGCCAGCAACTGTCCTTGATTTCCAGAGGCTTCTAGGCCTTACAGAATCTAGCACAGCAGTGATGCCCTTCACCAGACTGCTTATGCACCCTTTACAACTGTGGTTTCATTGCTCAGGTTCAAGATCAGTCACCCATCCTACATATTCCTCTTTTATAGTGGAGGTGGTGTTAACCACAGATACATCCTTATGGGGATGGAGCAGCAGGCATGAAGGCCACTCTATAATCCAGCTGTGGTCCATTGCGGAGTAGGTGATGCATGTTTTCTTGCATCTCCTAATTATTTTCATGTTTCATCCCATCCTGAAAAGCACATCTGTCTAAGTCACAATGGAAAATTTGTCAGCAGT
>NW_015234504.1:0-702 GCF_001447785.1 Gekko japonicus | reverse complement strand
GCATCCTAGGAAGATGCTTGGTTTGGAAACATGCTCCATTTTGTGATTGGCCCCAACACCCCATACCTGCCATTCCAGTCCCCTCATTCCTCTTATCTTTCCCCCTACATGTCAGGTTCTCTTCACTTCTTTCCCTGTTGACTCCATTGTGCCTTCTGCCATGCAGCGTGCTCTCCTCTGAAACAATTTTCATCCCCCACCCAACCGAGAGTCTATTCCTTTTGACTATAAGGGAAGCCATCCTCAAATCCCCCATTAAAACCTCACTTATGCAAAAATTTTCCTGCAAACCCCACCTCTTTTTCACATCTAAATCAGCTCTAAGCATGATATATCAAGTGGAGCAGAAGAGATAAGTGACATGCAATAATACCTTATGTGAACTTCAGTGACATTTGGACAGGTGGCCAAGGCATTAACGAGATAGAGGACTCCATCTTGTGAGATTCCATTGTGGCTGATTCTACACAAAAGCACATGACAGAGTCACACCTGTGCTGCACATAAAACAACTGAATCTTACATAGCAATCTCCACAAATTGGATGTTCACTGGGTATGTTTCATGGAAGACACACAGTGCAGACAAAGGGCCAAACTACATGTTACTTCCAAGAGTTGGGATTGGATATCCCAATGTGGTTTTGACCTTAAAAAAAACAACAGGAGTATGAGAGGGGATTCAGAATGGAGGAAAGAAAAA
>NW_015234503.1:0-702 GCF_001447785.1 Gekko japonicus | reverse complement strand
AAATCCAACCTCTTCTTCTTCTTCTACCTGGCTGAATTTTCTGGATTGTTTTCGAAGGCATGAGGGTGGCAGGGGGAGGAGGAGATGGGATATTGGCTCTTGACGTGTCCCCCCGTCTCTCTCGGCAGTGCCATTTCCGTGGAGCTGTACTACATCTTTGCCACGGTGTGGGGCCGGGAGCAGTACACCCTCTACGGCATCCTCTTCTTCGTCTTCGCCATCCTCCTCAGCGTCGGGGCCTGCATCTCCATCGCCCTCACCTACTTCCAGCTGTCGGGTGAGGACTACCGCTGGTGGTGGCGGTCCGTGCTGAGCGCTGGCTCCACCGGCCTCTTCATCTTCCTCTACTCCGTCTTCTACTACTCGCGGCGCTCCAACATGTCGGGTGCGGTGCAGACGGTGGAGTTCTTCGGCTACTCGCTCCTCACGGGCTACGTCTTCTTCCTCATGCTGGGGACCATCTCCTTCTTCGCCTCCCTCAAGTTCATCCGCTACATCTACGTCAACCTCAAGATGGACTGAGCGGACGCCCGCTTTCCCGTTGGCTGGGGCGGCAGTGACACTCGGATCTCCCGTTGGCTGGGAAGGGTGCGGCTCAAAGCGGCACCTCCCGGTCTTTTTGACTACTCTGGGCACAGCGGCGGAAAGTCTTCTTTGCCTTGGCCGGGAGCTCCTGTTGAGTTCGCTGGAAATTCGGCCACT
>NW_015234502.1:0-702 GCF_001447785.1 Gekko japonicus | reverse complement strand
CTGTGCTCCCAACCAGTACACCAAACTGGAAAGTTCATGTGCATGGAGTCAGTGCCCATGAGTTGCTCATACACAGTGGCACATCAGTAACTGAAACAGATGGACGTCTTAAGCATACCATGTTGGCGCTGGGCCCTGGGCATCCTGCTACGTAACATCAACATTCAGGATTTTAGATAAAACCACGAGGCCTTCTACATCAGTTATGCAAATATAGCTGAGAGATGGTCAGAGTCCTTGGTAAGAGTGCCTTCTATCAATTGAATCTGGCACGTGGACTGACTTCCTAAGATTCAGCTGATCGGGCCACACTGATCCATGCCACGGTAACACTGAGGATAGATTACTGCAATGTACTATGTTTGGGGCTGCCCTTAAATCCAAATAAAATAAAATAAACCATCGCATTGGCGCCTCGTTTTGGTCCCTGGCCACGGAGAGGTCAGGAAAGTGCTAGCCTGTTCCGGGCTTGGGAGGGGGAGTTAATTCCCACGATTTAGTAAGGAGTGCCATGCTATTGTTATCATGGCTTGTTACCTTCTAGGGTTGCTAGTTCCCTGCTGGGGTAGGGAGATGTCCCTGCCCCTGCTCTTGTTGCCTGCTGCTGCTCCGCTGGGTGGTGGGAGGAAAAATGGGGGGTGCACAAATGGTATCCCCAGCATGATGACATTGAGTCTGATCAGGGCTTTTTTTGTAGAAAAA
>NW_015234501.1:0-702 GCF_001447785.1 Gekko japonicus | reverse complement strand
AACATCGTTGGATTATTGATCTGGAAATAATGTCACTTTAATGTATTTTCCCCCGGTAGACTTTACTTGGTATTTCAGCAAGAATGTGACAGTGTGCATTTCCTAAGTGTAATGTTTGGTTAATTCTGCATTAAAACGGGATACTTCTTTCACTCTTATCTGAATGATAATGTGTAATGACAAAGGAAGCAGGGTGTTTTGAGGTCACAGATTGTTACCAGCTGTACTAACTTCTGGCCAGTAGATGGCACTGATGAAGGCATGCTTTAAAAAAGAAGAAGAAGCAAATACTCCTAAGGTGCACTGAGCAGAAAGCCAGCTTGTTTTCTGACACAATCCTCCAGAGACATTAACCACATTAATTAATCAGAAAATGTGTTTCATCTTAGGCATCAAATCAAAAGAGATGCTGTCTCACATTTGGCTCCTGTTAGTTGTCTTCAGCAGTATTTGAATCCATACAACCAAATTGTGAAAGTGAATCAGTACAACACCACTGCAAAGCTCATGTGGGCTGAGTCATAACTAGACATGTGCAGAAAGAATCACTCAGCCATGCATAGTTTGCCCATGTTTATAATATGCTAACAAGGTGTTGTTTATCACCTGCAAGGTCCTTCATGACCTAATAATAATTAAATGCCATCAAGTCACAATCAGTTTATGGCAACCCCCTCATAGGGTTTTCAAGGCAAGAGGCTA
>NW_015234500.1:0-702 GCF_001447785.1 Gekko japonicus | reverse complement strand
TGGGGCTAGCCTGGGCTATCTGGGTCAGGACAAGAAAAGATAACTGGCAAGGAATTGCGATCTCAGAAGGCAGTCTCATTGTCTAAGAAAACATGATATTTTAATGTGATGTGTGTGTGTGTGCGCACATGTGTGAATTGAGAATAAACAAGGGCCCCAGGTTGGCTCAGCAGAGAATTGCGTTGTGGCTCGTTGGGTTGGATTGCATAGAAAAGAAATAGCGATTTGGTGGTTGGGTGAGTTTTTAAGAACGATGTCTTAAAAAAAGAAGAAGGAAAGTTTTGTTTGACTTTTTAAAAAGAAAATCATGATCAGCCAGGACTCTGCATGAGGGGAAACGATCCAGTCCCCTCGGCTGCAGTGTATTCAGTAGCATTTGTAACCCTTTCCATTCTTACCCAGACTTCGATGATTGCAAGATGTGGGGTGTCTGTGACCAAGGATGTGAAGATCGTGTTGGCCACCATCAGTGTCACTGTGCAGAAGGATACGTCCTTGAGCATCACCGTCACTGCCGAGCCAATACCTCATGTAAGTCAGTAGCTCCAGAAGCTGAATTTCTCTGAGCGATCCTTTAAAAGCTTACATGATCTTGTCAGACTGCAGCAGCTTGAAGGGCATTTATATGCTTGTGATAAATGGAGTGCCCTTGAGTATCATGCAGGCATGCTTAATACCCTGCAGTGCCTCCCAGCGTTCTGT
>NW_015234499.1:0-702 GCF_001447785.1 Gekko japonicus | reverse complement strand
AGTATGTGGATCAACAATGTAGGGGAGGGAAAGATGAAACTTAATTGAAAGAACTGAATGCTGCAGCATATTGCACATACTTCTATTTTGGAATTAATTTTAGAAACTTTCCTAGTTAAAGTAAACTTACAGAAGCATGGATCACACTACAAGGTGAAATTCGGAAGCAATAAAAGAATGGAATGGGGGAAACCAGTTCATCCATAAACCCAGGCACATTTATTTGAATGCTTATATTCTTGGATTGTGGCCCTGTAGCTCATTGCAATGAGAAACCACTGTAAAGGCACACTTGTGTAGAAATACTAAGCCAGCACCTTGAGTCTCTTTATTTCAGTGTTGTAATTTTACAGGCAAAGAAGAAAAATACAACAAAATAAAATAATAATTAAGCAAAGCCCCCAGTGCAAATAAATGCAAACCTGACAACATGTAAGAGAAATGTTAGTACTTTCCTAGAGGTAGGACTAAATCAGGAATGAAATCTTTTATTTAAAAAAATTAATAAAGTTTTTATTAAATATTAAAGAACAAGGCTGGAGTCCATTTCCTCCCAGACGAACGCTGTGCAAAATTAAATATGTTAGTCTTCTTCCTTCAAGCTGCTAGTGAAAAATATATACCTTGGGGAGGGGGGGGTTAATTTCTTGCCACTTGACATTATGTTTCAAAACACTTATATAATATCCTTAGCTTTTTTTT
>NW_015234498.1:0-702 GCF_001447785.1 Gekko japonicus | reverse complement strand
TGTTTATTTAATTAGCTTTAGGTATGTGATTTTTATCGTTAGTTATGGAACAGTTGCAGGGGTCCCAAATCCAGGGTCCTATTTTCTAATGGCCTCCAATATTTGGAAAACAGGAAGTCTTCTAGAATTATAGTATGGTAGCCCAGTGCTGACAGAGAAGGGGACAGACATTCCTCTTCTTAAAGGCTTTTTAAAAAAATCCTAAACTCTCATTTGGTTAAAGAAAAATTTACTAGTCTGAAACGGTAAAGTCTGTTGCGAGCCTAAAGCAATGTTCTTTTAGCTGGGTTATAAAAACCTGAAGAAAGAAAGAAAAAGGAAATAGCGGGGGGAAAATTAATTAAACATAGATTAAAAACATAATTACATATTTTATTAATTGCACTTTAAAGATGCCCTTGAGGAGAATCCAGAGGGCATTCATCAATAGTAAAAGGCTTAAATTTAAATTTCCTTGCTAGTAATTTTTAAATCTCATTTGAATTTAGTTTTACTTTTTTTATTTATTTTGGATTAAATTTATATCATTATCACACCGTACCAGAAAATGGTTACACCTTTTATTTAAAGTGACTGATCATTAGAAATGCATTTGCAATTCACTGTAATAACACTGATTAAAATGAATTCGTTTGGAATTAATGGGGCCGCCACAGAGTGTGCTCACCCGAGCTAAGAATGCACATTGCACATCATCATGAG
>NW_015234497.1:0-702 GCF_001447785.1 Gekko japonicus | reverse complement strand
TCCAGCACCTCTTAAAAAAGAAAGAAAGAAAAAAGCCCTGATAGACATTAAAAATGGCATCTAGTTTCTTATGTTTCTATGCAATTCAGGTGTAGCTGCATGGTTGCAGACTCTTTGAGAACAAGTGCATATATTTAGATTAAAATATATTTAGACTCAAGCATTTGGATTCAAACACAAATTTAGCTGTTAGAATTTTCAGTCACTGTAAGGGTTGACTGAGACAGCCAGATGTTTTCAAGCTGGCTCCACATTGACATATGATGTCAAATTCCATGGATGTCAAACTTTTAGCAAGTTATATATCTGTACCTTACCCAAACTGTGTTAGTCATAGAATCTATTACCTTAGGTCATGTTTGCATGGATATTCTAAGCTCTGCAATCCATATTTCACTGCATATTCCATTTTATATGATGTCTCTGAGAATACAGTATCAGGGTCAGTAATGGAGCCAAGCAGTGGCTCTGTTGTCCATACAATACAAAGTGTGATATTGGCACACAGTTATACGATGTTATGTGTTGTCTCTTTGTTCTTCCAGATCTTCAGTAGTGAACACAAACAGTAAGCCAGATGTAGTAAAAGAGAAAATTACAGAGCAGCCTGGGACTGTGTGTTGTTTTTGAGGCTGCTTCCACATGAAGGATGCAAAAATGCTTCCAAGGAAGCAGAACAAACAGCATGGGAGCAGGTGAGAA
>NW_015234496.1:0-702 GCF_001447785.1 Gekko japonicus | reverse complement strand
TTTTTTTTTAAGCATTCAAGTAGATTTCTCACTAAGAGGATAAGAGGAAAAGATCTCTTTTGTAACAGAGCTGGGAGGCCAAAGTCTTTTATCCATTGTTGCACAGTTTTCCCCCCAGGGCAGTTTTATCAAGGCCTGCTAGACCTAGAAGCTTAACAAGGCTACAGTACAGGGTGGGCTTTTTCCAGGCAGTTAAAGAAGTTGGTAAAAACAGGTGCTTTCCCAGGAATTGATACATTAACCATGAAAAGCAAAGAGGAAAATGAGAAGTAAATTGATCCATATTGTTACTGATGGGGTAGGGAACGAAGAAGCCACATCAGCAGCCTACAATTATTTTGACATCTATTTCTTCAATGAAACTAACAGAGGGAAAAGGTCAGGGGAAATTACCATGTCTTGCCCTGGGTCTTCCTTTATATGGTTCTATTCTGTTATGTTTTTAGGCCACCTTGATCATTGGAGCAGGCTGAGCATCCATGATACATAAATGAATACCACTCAGATCCTGGCCTAAAACTATTTGAAAACTGAAAGTGGAAGAAATGGTGCCAAATATAAATGTTTTTTGGGGGGGAACTATGTTCTTCATTCCTGTATCACTGATGAAATGATCTTTTATCTAAACATTTGAATGGCAACATAGCTAAAGATGTATAGTTAGCTAAATGATACTTGAATGGGTATTGGGGGTTTCTGGTG
>NW_015234495.1:0-702 GCF_001447785.1 Gekko japonicus | reverse complement strand
TTCAGTTCCATATAAAGCCCTGAAGCTTATTGTGTTTCCTGTGTTACTGGTCAGTATAGCTCAGTATTACCTACTCTGCCTAGCACATAACTCCATGGGGAAGGGAAAGGTCTTTCCACCTGGTATCTGAGATTCTTGATCTGGAGAGGGTGGTAGTGAACCTAAGAACATATTTATTTAGAAAATGTATACACAGCCTTTCGTCAGGTCTGATCAAAGTAGCTCACAAGGTTAAAAAAACAGTACAGCAATAAAATCATAAAGCCACGGGCAAAAAAGTTATCCGTATTAAAACCAGAAACAAGGAAAGAGACACAAAAGTGCCCTAAATGCAGTATGAATAACAGGCTGGAAGCCAGCCATACAAACAACTAAAAAGATGGAATTTCTCAGTTAAAAGTCTAGATAACAAGAAATGTCTGAATACAAGAAAATACAAGGTGAGCTTCAAGTGGGAGAATAATCCAAAGATGAGGTGCCACCACTAAAAACTTCCTGTCTTTGGTGGCTTCCCACCTCACTCTTAAAGCAGGGGCACAAGCTTTGGGGAAAGCATCTTGACTGGCAGGTTGTGATGGATGGGCAAAGTTCCTGCTCTTTTCGAAAAACACTAATCCCCTTTAGTCCTGCCCGGTGAGTGAGCAGAGCAGCTAGCAGCCAGCCAGGATCCCTTGGAGGGCTGGAGGAGCCATGTGGGAGGGG
>NW_015234494.1:0-702 GCF_001447785.1 Gekko japonicus | reverse complement strand
TTAACACACTTTGGCCTCTTGAAGGCAAACAGATTTTTAAACAACTTTTGGAAAACTCAGATTAAAGCTTCTTCAGCTTTGGGAAGACGACTTTTATCCTTCAAGTGGGGGAGGGGGGATCTGTTTGCCTTCAGAAGCCGAAATGGACTGGAAAGCCCTAGGGAACAGACCTCATTTGGGAGAGGTGTCAGGTTACGTCAAAAATAAGAGTAAGGATACTTGGAAAGTCTGATTTCAGACAATGCCTAATTGGGGGGGGGGGCTGTCTAAAGGTTTTCATAGAGCTGCTCACGTTTATAGTCATGGCAGCTTCTTAACCTAAAGTTCTACATAGGCAAATACTTCTTTGCCTTCTGAAAATGTTAATGCATCCAGGACCTGCACAATTATGTTGTATTTTTTTACACTCTCTTGGAGTTCATGTTTCATGATTGCCAGCTAGACCTACAGCCTTGAGCTGCTAGGAGGAAGAACTTAACACCAGTGTTAATTACTCAAACACTAGAGAAAAAAAGTGCACAAGAGGCTAATGAAATGCTCTGCAACCAAGCCTCTGAACAAGGGATGCTAACTTCCGGAAAAAGCTACCCTAAAAAAAGTACTTCCCCTAAAAACCACTAAGGTTTCAAGTCCTGCCATCTGCAGAAAGGAGAGATTCTCCACATCTGGGATTTTCCATCTCTGGGAAACAAGCCGCTAAGA
>NW_015234493.1:0-702 GCF_001447785.1 Gekko japonicus | reverse complement strand
GGCACAAGGGGCAACATTAGGCGATCTCTTCTCTGAGGGCTATGTGACTGGAAAATCTCACAAAAACTAACCCGGCCACCTGGAGTTGGGCATCCCTTTCGAGTTTAAGAAGCAAAGGTCCTTCTATTCACTGCGAACATGATGTTCCAGATTTGTGCTGCACTGGCTTCAGCTGTCAGCTCTCCCTGTGCACTGTCACCTCAAACCCACAGATGGAATCAATTCAGTTACAGGAGCAGTGCAGTTGCTATTGAACTGAGAGTCCATCCCGTGCTGTTCCAGAAACGTTTAAACCTAGTAGTTATTGTGAGAGAGCCCCTAACCCCATAGTCAGTTCCCATGCCGGTGCCACCCCTTTAGTGAGAAATTACTTGATCCCCTAGGTTCCAATATTACAAGAAGAGTAGGGTACATGAGTGACCCAGAGGTGAATGGTTGTAAAAAGAGGCACTTAGGTGGATTACAACAGCATGCAAAAAGCCCAGTTCCATATATGGATGGAGACAGCAATCAAGGAACTGATATCAGACATGGATTCCAGAGCACATCTGTGCGCCCATTGGTCATGAGAAGTAGATTAGAGCATTTGCACACCAAAAGGGCACACTGGGAATGCAATGTCAGTGAATCCATGTAGGGTTTGGTTCAGATTTCACCACACCCATGAATTTGCTGAGTGCTTTAGGCAGGCTGCTGTCTGTC
>NW_015234492.1:0-702 GCF_001447785.1 Gekko japonicus | reverse complement strand
TTTTTTTAATTCACAGAGAAACTATCATCTTCCTGAAATGTTTGTATTTACTGAATTAGAATCCTGCTCTTTATTCAAGTAGGCAATCGGGGCAAAAACAGTCTTGTGAAGTAGGCTAGGTGGATGATAAAGGATTGCCAAAGCCCATCCAAGGGATTTCACAGATGAACACAGTTCTGAACTCTCAGTCCAAATGCCTAGTGCATTGCCTTGACTCCCAAGTTTCAAAATTAATGATGAGCGGGGCATTTTCTGCACCTAACTACTCTCCACTTCCCTGTGAGAGCATGCACACTGCTTGCAAGGGAGCAGGGAGTTTGTGGAGGAAATGAGTTAGTGCCAATACTCGTTCACTGAGTGATCGAGACACTTGTATTTCTTCAGCTGGGGCAGAACATGGAAGGAGGTATGCATCTGGTACATCCCTTCAAAAGGAACACAGAAAGGCAAGACAACATACAAACCCAGATGGGCTTCCAAATGCAACCTCTCCCCATCCACACCCTCTCCCCATCCATCTCAATGGGATGAGCATCTGGACAGACAAGCACATTGATCCAGGGTCTACCCTAGCTAGTAGAACCAGAGCTGGGCTGCGATGAAATACTTCCTGCATAGAGCTAACAGGGAATGAACCCACATGACAGGGATCATTGGCTGGTCTCCTGGCACTCAGGATGAATTCTCCATTCCCCCCACTTC
>NW_015234491.1:0-702 GCF_001447785.1 Gekko japonicus | reverse complement strand
CAACTCTGGATTCCAGGTGTTCAGAGGCAACTACAAAGGGGCGTTTTGACCTCTGTGCTTCTATTTGTAAGTCTTCCAGAGGCATCTAGTTGGCCACTGTGGGCAACTGGATGTTGGAGTGGATGGGACTTTGGTCTCATTTCTCAGTGCTCAACTTGAGGATACTGTTCAAAGACAAAAACAGAACAGATGCAGGGAATTTTGTGTCTCAAGCTATTCCTTTCTGTTTTAATTGCAGATTGGGAAACCATCATGGGGTGAGTACAGTCAAACCCCCTTCCCCTTGCTGTGGTCCTGATCCATTTTGGAATGGGAACCTAGGCCACCTGCTCTTTTACGAATCCCTAAATTCAGGGGCTCCCCCAATGCAGAACTCTGTGACCTCTTGTCCAATTTGGCCTTGGGCTTGACGAAAGTTGTACCCAACATCCATTGCTCCGGAAATGCTGCTTCAGACTGTAACGAACTTGTATCGAAACCACACTGAAGGTTATGTCAGTGTGGTGTAGCGGATAGAGTAGTGGACCGGGTTCGAATATCTACTTCTACTGTGGAGGCTCACTGGGTGACCTTGGGCCCCTCTCAAACTCTCAGCCGTTGTTGTGAAAGGATGGATGAGGGGGGGAATGATGGTCTCTAAGAGCCGCTTGGAGTCCCAACTGGGGAGAGAAGCAAGATATCCTCCAGTATATATAATTCTAT
>NW_015234490.1:0-702 GCF_001447785.1 Gekko japonicus | reverse complement strand
TACCATAGAGTTTTTGCCGAAATACCAGACTCTTGACACAACAATACTGACATGATGACATCGCTTCCAGTGCACAGCAGAACTGATGTTGCCACACATCACTAGAAATGTAGCCCCGGGCCTTCCACCCCCTCCTGGTAAGCCCCCTCGCCAGCCAGCTGATCGGTGGGGGTGGGGGCCTGGCAGTGGGGGATCCCCACCTCTACAGGGAGGTCTGGCAACTCTGACTGTGGCTGTGCTGCTGAGTCTTTCATTTATCATCATCGTGCCTATTCCAAGTAGCTATCTCCGATATGTCTCTGTGCTCCCTTTCTGGCTTCCTCTCGTTGTGATGAGGATCCTGAGATGGAATCCAAATGGCTCAGGGTTCTGTGGCCATGATTTGCAAATGCTCCTTGCTCAGTCTCCTTTGCTGCTCTCTACCTTTTCCAGCAAGATGTTTGTGCCAGACAGGACAATGTTGCTTGTCTGGCGGAGGGCAGGAGACGAGCACTTGGGAAGCTCTGAAAGCAGCTAGACAGGCTCTTACGCCTTGCTGCTATGCTGCCAAGGCTCATTGTAGCCTTTGTTGTGTCTGGCAGAAGGACGTGGGTGGTGCATCCAGCAGATGACGTGCTGAAATTATGACTTTAATAGACCAGTCACTGAAATGTGCCCAAAGATAGCAGCCAGTCCCAGCTGAGACATGATAGCCTGGGGGGG
>NW_015234489.1:0-702 GCF_001447785.1 Gekko japonicus | reverse complement strand
TGCATTTCTTGACCTACTAAACAAATTAGCCTCTAAATAAACAATACGGGATTTTGGGAACAGAAGGCAAGAGAGTGAGGTTTAAATGCAGCACTGGGCACCAGCATCTCTTTTGTTAGAAATTAATGTATACAGACCTCTTACAGGATCAGCTGTGTTGCAATCCTCACATTTTCTTCATAACATTGCTGGAATTTTTTGTTCCTTTGCTTTCCAGCACTTTCCCCAGGATTTTAAATACCATTCAGAACCTCCATTCCTAAAAGTTCATTTTGTAAAAAGAGGAATGTCAACGTTCAAAACCTATCTTTAGGCTACCCACTGACATAAAGTCCCACCCCATAATCCCAGCAGTGGCCTGTTGCACTGTAATTAATTAGCATGAAGGAAAGGCATTGTACAAGTGCTCAAAGGCACTCTGTTTATTCCTGCTACTCCAGAACTGAGGACACATTTTGGCCATCTTATTATTATTATTTTTAAAGAAAGATATTGTACAGCTAGAAAAGGTACAGACCAGGGCAACTAAAATGATCAAGGGACTGGGGAGAGGAGGGAGTTATTCAAGTGACAGGATGGCTGAGTGCTCTTAGCTGCCATACTTCAGGCCATGATTTCCCCTTTGCTAGGTGTTTTGGTACCCATAGGGAGTTGTTGGTTGAAATCCCATCTGAGATTCATTTTTTTAAAGATTAAGAAAAG
>NW_015234488.1:0-702 GCF_001447785.1 Gekko japonicus | reverse complement strand
TGGAACTGCACAGAAGCCACGATGATGAATGAAGAGTACAAGTAATCAATTACTGTAGCCTATTTTGATCCAGTGGCCAAGCTGAAAATGTTTCCCATTTTAAGATTAAGGTTTAGGTGATGGCCAAGATTACGTATCACCAAACAAAAGAATGTCTCATTTGTTAAACTGCACTCCTACACAGAACACCAACTCAATCTTATTTGCTAGATTTTATTAAGTGACTAAGTACTCTGAGCCGGGGGGTGGGGGTGACCCCAAGGAGATACAAGCTCGCTTTGTGATCCCTCATCACAGATGGACATGTGTAATAAAGGCACTTAATACAGTTGGAGAATGAAAGGGTGTTCACCAGCCAACTTGGCAAAAAGCCAGTAACAGGCATAAAGTTCATGGAAACTTGTTTTGTTGTTGGTTGCTCTGCCTGGGCCTCCATCCCTATGCCTGAAAAATTACTTTGTTCCTAGTAGCCCTCACTGCCCTATCTCAAACCTGCCCTGACTTTCCCAAGGGTAAACTTGCCCCCTTCCTTACAGGGTTGCACTTACAGGTAACTTGTTCGAGTGGTCTTCTGTGCCGGCACACACTGGGCTATCACATGCTGTCTTGAGTGCGTGGCTGTCGAATGCCATTTTATGTATATGACTCTCTCCAACATAGCGCTGTTGTAGAGCACCCCAGGGCTATTTTTGGGCAGGAACA
>NW_015234487.1:0-702 GCF_001447785.1 Gekko japonicus | reverse complement strand
TTCCCAACCCAGAGCTGGCAACTGTAGCAGAGGAGCTGAGGGAGCATGTGTGCATTTCAGTGCCTGAAGGAGCAGACAAGCAAGGGTTCTTGACAACCTGATCTCCCTGACCTGGCATTGGCTCAGAAGGGGGTGCTTAGCACGGAGTCATCCACCTGCCTCTCAATCCAGATGTGCTTGAATGGCTTTTGAAACTGAAAGGCCAGAAATCTAGTTTAAAACATGATGGAAGCTCCCCCCCCCCTTTATCTGACCCAAATCAAAAGGGCGCAAGAGAAAAACAAAACAAAAAACCCTTTCCGTCGATAGAGAGGGAGGAAGTTTGGCCTGACCAGCCATGGGAAAGCCGCTCTCTGTGCTCCCACGGTGGCCGTGTGCCACGTTAACTCAGCAAAATGTGCATGCCCCTCTTGCAGCTCTCTCAGAGCGAGGAAAACAGCATTGTGCTATATTTGGGAGGGGGAGAGGAGAGGGAAGAAGAACAGCCCACGATACACGTTCCAGCTGTCTCTGACACCCACTACGCCATTTCCTTCTACAGCCTAAATATTCTCTGGCTTACCCATTTGGAGAGAGAGAGAGAGAGAGAAAATGCGAATTTTGGCAGCCCCTTTTGTCTCTTCTCTCTGTGCTGCCTCAACAGACTTGCAGATCAACTGCGGAGAGAGTGTGAGGTTCCCAGAGTGGTGGGCTGCTCTGCTA
>NW_015234486.1:0-702 GCF_001447785.1 Gekko japonicus | reverse complement strand
CAGTCTAAAGCAAATTAGTCAAACTAATTAACATCTCGCCACTTTTGAGAATAGGAATTACTGGCATGAAATTTAGATAGAGAAAAGCTGTGTAAAAATTAACTTGATGTAAGAGTTTTGAAAAGTCCTCAATTTTGTCCCTTAGCACTGAATAGCTGGTGGCCTGCTCTGAAGAATTCATTCATGCTAGTTAGAGGAGAGATTTTACAAAATGGGTCAGGTTGACCCTAAACTGTGCACTAAGAGGAGAAGCTTTAATGATCACTCTTTCAAAGAGAACATCACTTAGGAAGTAAATGATCAGCCTTTTATTTAAAATTGTCACAGCAACCCTCTGATTATAGTTTGAAGAAAGCAACAGGGAAGTGCAGACTTGCTATAGACAGGTAGAACATTTGTGGGGGGTTTTATGAAGTCATAAAGAACTGGGTATCCAGGGTCAGTAGGGGGCTGGAAAGCATAGACGCTTTCAATTATTTAGCCATCTCCTCAGCCATCCTTAATGGAGAATTAAAGGTGTTCTGGAGGAGTATGATTAAGTAGCTGTAAATTTTGTTCCCACAACTTTTAATATAGATTCTCAGGAATTATCACTTCAACTTTTCAGTAGCTTTTCGGAGACCCTGTCAGACATCACCCAGGCCTTTTAGACTTTGGAGAGGGACTGGAAGCAGACCCCCCACCCCCACCCCAAGAAAGAAG
>NW_015234485.1:0-702 GCF_001447785.1 Gekko japonicus | reverse complement strand
AGAGTGCAATGAAGCTTGACCCGGTTCTTTGCTACTGGTGAGAGGACAAATCGGTTTGGAGGTCTCATGACAAACCCAATGGAGTAACCTTTGGAGGTGATCTCCCGAGACCAATGATCTGCGTTAGATTTGACCCAGGTCTGTAGCAGTCGTCCCCCCTTGTTGTCATGCCTTGGAGGGCTTGTTGTCTCTCCCAAACTTGTTGTCTCTGTTGGAGAAAGACCTACCCAGCCTGTTCTGGAAGGGGTTTCTTCGAAAATTTTGTCTATTTGTCCCCCAAGACTGCTGCCTGAAGTCTGTTAAATCTTGGTGTATGTCTGTGGGAATGAAAGGAATAGTTGCCCGAGTCTCTGCGATCTGGTCTGCCCAGGGATCCTAGAGAAGCTTCAAGTTGTTGCTGAAGCCCCAGGATTTCCAGGTGAGAGCATGAGAGCAAAATGAGGCAGGAGTCTCAGAGCAGCCTTGGCCTAGGGAATTTTGCACCCTCCAGTTCCCCCATCTTTGTGATTCTACTGCAAGTGTTTCACTTCAAACTGACTTATTCTAATGCATAAACCCATAAGGCTTGCTTAGCCACTCATCTGCTACTGGTTTATGTCTAGATTTCCATTTCCTTACCATTGCAAATCTTGCCATAGTAATTCAAGTCATCCACAAGTTACATATGGCTTGGGTGGATGTAACACTTATAAGCTCCAGAAG
>NW_015234484.1:0-702 GCF_001447785.1 Gekko japonicus | reverse complement strand
AGGTGGCCAGCTGGAGATCTCCCAGGGCTCAGGCAAGCAACATCTTGGCTGCTAGAGAATCTGAATAAATTCTTCCTCCCATCAGGATGCCTGCAGTCAACCAACGGCACCTTCCTCCATAGGCAATTCGAGTGACTACGATCTCGTTCCCCCTTGGAAGTCCTTCCCTCCCTCCAGGGATCCATACAATCCCGAGCCACAATATCTTCCAAGTGCTTCTCAGTCAGAGACACCTGTGAAACCACAGGAACCTGAAGGGGGAAACTAATCGGGGGCAAAAGGACGATGTGAACACAGAGTCACCTGCATCCAGGCCCCCCCTCCCCCGTGCCCCACGCTGGCAATGCAGGGCTGGGTGGCTGGCACTGCTGAGCATCGTGGCTCAGGCCTGCATGTGGAAGAGCCACGTTCTGCGGCCAGAGGCAGCAGCCTGGCGGAGGGATGCAGCTCAGGGTCTTCTGCATTCTCGTACACTCAGAGAGACTTACGCTGGTGTTATCGTCAGCATCCTTAAGCCAATAAACCTTTTCTTCCCATCTGGAATAAAAATTGAAATCCTAGTGAAGAAATTTTCAACTGAAGAACAAAGTTAGTGTGAAACAGAACCAGATAAAACCATGCAAAGCAGATCGCATGCTCGAGTACTTGTTTACCACGGGCCATCTCTGAGAGCAGGGGGTCAGGACTAGGGTTGTGCAAAAA
>NW_015234483.1:0-702 GCF_001447785.1 Gekko japonicus | reverse complement strand
AAGAACAGATAACAAGCAGAGAAGTGATGCAGATGACCCCCAAGGCAGAAAGTTCCTCCATCTTTTCTAGTCACTCCTTCTTCTAACAGCCAGAACTTGCTTGAAAGGACATAAACTTCATAATGCTTCATTTCTTATTTTACTTAGCAGGAGCTGATTTACAACAGGAATTTTTTTTAAAAGAAAAGGAATGTCCCAACAAGGTATTTAATTTTTTTTTTGTAAACGAAGGTATTCTCATCCCCCTTTTTTGCTCACCCATTTCATTCATGACTAGCTTCTGCATCTCTTGTACACAACACAGTGCAATCCTAAGCACACTAACTCTTAAGTAAGCCCTCTTAAGTTGGATGGGACTTACTACAAGTTAAAGGTGTGTAGAATTACAACTCTGAAGTCAGATCATGTGTTACTCAGATCCCCATTCGGTGGAAATTATTTCCAAGTATACAAGCATAAGATGGAGACGCAAGTCAGACAAAGCTGCCCCTGGGAGTGAGCCCCATTGGATGAACACACGCAGCTGCCTTACACTGAGTGAGACCACTGGTTTAGCATGGTCAGTCCCGTTGGCTGTGACTGGAAGCAGCTCTGCAGATCTGGAGCAGACGGGTTTTTTGCATCACCTTTTGATTGGAAATGGTGGTGATTGAACCAGGGGCCTTTGGCATGTAAACTGTGGACCCTTAACCACTGTGCAAA
>NW_015234482.1:0-702 GCF_001447785.1 Gekko japonicus | reverse complement strand
CTTGCTGGGGTTGCCATAAGTTGGATGCAGCTTGATGGTACTTTACACACAAATATATGAGGAAATAACAGACAGTTTTTAAACAAACAAACAAACAAAAACACCTGCCTCTAAATATGTCAGCTCCAACTTGTGAGGAAGGCTGGCTTCAGCTTTGTTTCCCTTATCAAAGCAGAACTGCAGCCCAAATGCCATTGTGGCTTGAGGCCAGGATACAGATTTGTGTTGCACTAAAGAAAGAATTCGTCAAAGCTGGAGGTCTGTATTCTGCATGGTTCATTAACCCATGAAGGGGTCTTGGGGATTTGTACTGGGGATAACACTTTACTGGAGATATTGTATTATTCATAGCTCATGTTGTTAACAGCTTTAGCCTAAACAGGAATTGTGTGTAGCTCTATCAGTCTACACAATATATGCGCACACAGGGCCAATGTATCCAGAAAAGCAGTAGGACTTAACATTCTGACTCTGCTGATCCTTGTGAATGAGCATAGTGGCCTTGCTTACATCCTGTATATGTAGACTTCAAATGGACACATGCCTATGTGTGTACAAATTGGACATACATTGGCTCCATCCCCATGACTGGAATACAATCTATGGAGCACTTTCTTGTGGATTCAGAGACTGTGACAAAATAATAAAAGAAAATAGTGAAGGCATTTTAGTGAAAGGGAAAAAAAGGTAAAGGTTCCCTTG
>NW_015234481.1:0-702 GCF_001447785.1 Gekko japonicus | reverse complement strand
TCAGAGTGGGGATTTGAACCTGGGTCACCATAATACTTGTCTGGCATTGTCAAACCACTACACAATACTAGGTCTCTGTGTGTGCATTTAACCCTTCCTATCTTGCAATCTGAAGCAAGTGACTGACCTGGGGTCTGAGAGATCTGGGTTCGAATCCCTCTGTGCCCCTGTCCCAGTCTCTCATTGTGAGGATGTAGTGGGAAATTGTGAGTTATGTGTGCTGCCTTGTCAGATTTGCCTCATTGGGGGAGATGTGAAGGCTCCACATATGCAGCCTTGTTTGTATGTTCATTTATTTATGGCACTTTAACCCACCCTTCCTCCAAGCAGTTTGGAGCAGTGTGGTCTCTCCTCCTCCATTTATCACAGTGAAAATCGTATGAGGTGGGTGGGCTGAGGGAGGCACAGGTTAGCTGCCCCAGATTCAGTGTTACTGGGAAGTGTTTCTTCCGCTTCACAGATTTGTAGTGCATTTGAGCACCTATGAGGATTTCACCACCTTGTCTCCAGCCTTTATCAAACGTGCTTTGCTTCAATGTTTTGGGAAAGATTACAGTAAAGCTGGGAAGGCTGGTGTGTGGGTGGCAATCTCAAGATCTTCCCACCCACATGGCAGCCATTTCCTCCCCCTGTCACTGGTGGCTTTTTCAAATCAGCGGTGCCAGGGGGTGTCTAACTCACTGGAAATGTGTTATTTAAAGT
>NW_015234480.1:0-702 GCF_001447785.1 Gekko japonicus | reverse complement strand
TTACACACACACACAATTATCATTCAAGCTCAGACGCCGAAGAATAGGCAGATTCAAAAGCTCTCATAGATACCAGGACATCTGCTGGGCTACAGAAGGCGGGCCGGGAGCCAGGACGTTTGGTTCTTTCCCCAGATTTGGATGGGAGAGCAGATTAGTTGCTAAATTTCGAAGGGGGGGTGGGGGTTGTGATCAGGGCAGATCAAGGCGACAAGAACAGTTCCTCTGGTTCCAGGACTTTGTGCTCAGCGCTCTTTTGTTTTGGTTTCCCACCCCTGAGTCGGGGGAGAGGCAGAAGAAGAAGATGCTTCAGGGGTCAAGAAGGGACCCTCCGGCGGCTGGGACCCAGAGGTGAGGAAACTTTCAGCACCGGGGACAGAAGCAGAGGTAAGCTCGGACTTTTGACTCGGTTTTCACTTTCCGTGAGAAATCCGACGTTTCGGGGAGTGCGAAATCGGCTCCAAAGAAATGGGACCGGGGCTGCTATTCAAGTTCCTTAAGAGTTTTGTGGCTCGGCGGAGCCGTCGATGTCTTGGCAGCACATGGTAACCGAGAGAACTCGTTATTTTAAAACGAGCCAAGTGTTGTTGTCTTTCAACAATTAAGACCCAAGATGATTTTTCCCCCCACTCCAAAGTGGCTTATGTTCACTCCCAACATCTGTGCTCGGGGAAACTCTGGAACGTTTTCAAAGCATGCAGC
>NW_015234479.1:0-702 GCF_001447785.1 Gekko japonicus | reverse complement strand
CTCATCCTGAAGTGCTTGTCCAAGGCTACTCATGCGCAGACCCGGCAAGTGCACAGGCGTGTTGCTGGATCAGGACAAATATCTGTCATTAAAACCACTGCAACTGAAAAATATTAGAAAACCAGGAAAGGAAACCGAGTTTTCATGCCAACTCCTTTGTTTATTACTTGTATGTTGCCTAATCTGATTATGTAACCAGTTGTTATGGCAATGCAAACAATTTATGACTCAGCTAAGTTACCGGTGCAGGAGGCATCGAGGGAACCTCGTGAACCTTGCAGCACCTCCTGTGGGCAAGTAACCAGTTGATTTGTCGCTGGGGGATCCTTCAGTTCCTGGTTAGATTACAGCAGAGGAGATGTAATTTCCCTCACTTTTTTATGCCAGTCTGAAAGATATCTGAATTTACATCAGTTTTGCAAGACAACACGATAAAGAACAGTAATAAAGAGCAGTAATAAAGTTTTTTAATAAGTACCCATTTGTGTCTACAGCTTGAGAGCTTAACTTCCTGTGTTTCTGTTAATTCAGTAGTTATTATTGTACTATCTGTACATGTTCTTTTCATCTGTCTATCTAAACATAAATAAATATAAATTAATATAAAACAGGTAAATATTTTTAAAAGGTTTAAAGTAATTTATTAAAATACTGTTAAGTCAGAATCCAGACTCTTTCGACAGTCCAGTTCTGTGGGTTTAC
>NW_015234478.1:0-702 GCF_001447785.1 Gekko japonicus | reverse complement strand
CAAACGCCCAACGGCGCATGCGCAAATGTTGGTGGGGGGGAAACATTCCTGTTTGCCACGGAAGCCCCTGGTTTACGCAGTGGCTGGTTTACACAGTGGCTGTGTGCACACGCTCAATCCATGTGCTGCAGTCACACCTCTGTTATGCGTTTCCAGGTGTCAAGAGGCAGCCCTGGACTTTGCAGCATTTGATCCTCGTCACACACACAATGCAGCGGTTGAAATCTCATTATTTTCACAGGATTAAAACCAGTTTATCTGTGTGCTGGGTTTCAGTCTTTCACTGCTGTTACTTTTGGAGTTAGAGCTTGTTTCTTTAAAAAAGGACATTTGTGAGATCTGGATTCTAATCCCTTCGGAGAAAGAAGTGTTTTGCATTAGAGGGGGAAAATGCCATAAACCAATCTGAACCTAGGAGGCAGAATGGCAGGTGAATCTTAAAAACAAACATATGAAGGGCTCCATCTGAAGACATTTGGATTTTTACACCGGTAAAAGTATATTTTTGTAACTCCATGATGACCACAGGGAATGTTGAGAATCCAAATTTCAGGTGATGTTGAGGATCCAAAATTACAACTAATGTTGAGGATCTGTGACCAGATTTCCTGGTTTGTGGTTAGGTCACAGGAAAGCAAGTGTGGGGGAGCAATATGGATCAGATTTCTCTCTCTTCCTTTCCTAATCAAAATGGTCTCCATT
>NW_015234477.1:0-702 GCF_001447785.1 Gekko japonicus | reverse complement strand
GCACATCTGGTTGGATAGCAGCTGTGGTTCTAGAGGGGTAATGGAACAGGCCAGCCTGCTGCTGAAATGCCCATACTTGCCATGCAAGCGACCTGTGTGGTGAAGTGATTTGTACCTCCGTTGATAATGCACAGTCTTGGCATCTTGTGGCAGGGACCAGTGGTTATTGCTCCAAAAAGCCCTGGGCAACATGAATGCCACACACACATTGGTATAGGTACTATTGAGCACGTATGGATTCTTTTGGGCATGCAAATGGCGGGCAGTGAGCTGTCTGTTGGACTCCTCTGAGCAACCAATGACTACTCTGACTCACCCAGCCCTTCTACCCCAATGCTAACCTTTGTATTGTCCGTTTTTGGTGCCCGGAGAGCAAGGAATGCATGCAGGAGGTTCCATCGGACTCTTCCAGTTCTACTCTCTGAGTCAGGGTGGCCAAGAAAGCGTAGATCTTGGCAGGGGGTTCAGCTTGGCTTCCCAGTTGGGGAATGTTCGTGGTCATCCTGACGGCTGACCTTTAGTGGTAACCTAGCAAGGGAATGCACACAGGGGCGAGGGCCGAAGGAAGGCCATACCATGACTTCATTGCTAGGAGTTTTCAAAATAGGAACTGATGGGAAATCACCAGGATGTGACCCTCTTGTTTCCTTGCAGGGGTGTCCTTGAAACAACAATTCCCAAAATTCTTGGGGGGGGGGGGGG
>NW_015234476.1:0-707 GCF_001447785.1 Gekko japonicus | reverse complement strand
GTGGTTACAATCTCAGACTACGATCTGATGACCTTCGGCAAGCCACATGCTCCAAGACTGGCCTACTCCACCGGGTTGTGGTGGGGAAGCAACAGAGGGGAGAAGAACAATGTAAGTCGATTCGAGTCCCCACTGGGGTGAAAGGCGGGTTATAAATAAATTGAATTAAAATAAATGAATGAAAGAAAACAGCAACCTCCCCCACTGAGTGTCCCTAGCAAACCAGTATTCGGAGGTACACTGCCTCTGGACATGGAGATTCCATTTCCTTGCCTTGGCTAATAGCCGTGGCTGGAGCTATCCTCCATGCATTGATCACATCCCTTGTGTTATCCCTACATCTAAAGGCAGAACAAAGGAATACTGATGTGATATAGTGGCTCCTGGATGGCCCGGGCTAGCCTGATCTTGTCAGATCTTGGAAGCTAAGCAGGGTCGGCTCTGCTGAGAACTTGGATGGGAGACCTTCCAGGGTTGCTATGCAGAGGCAGGCAATGGTGAACCACCTCTGTTTGTCTCATCTTGAAAACCCCACGAGGGGGGTCACCATTAAGTTGATCTGACACCCCCTAACTCCCTACTATTTAAGCTGTGATACTATTTGAGCTATGATAACAGGCAGGGGTCATTTCCAGCCGGAGCGCACAGGAGCGGAGCTCCGGCAGTAAGGTTGGAAATAAATGCAAAAAGCCCCGCCCCCTGCTCCC
>NW_015234475.1:0-702 GCF_001447785.1 Gekko japonicus | reverse complement strand
CTGGACTCCCCAAATTTCAAAGCATCTTTTGAGACGTTGCTCATGTGCAGTTTCCTTATAGTACTAACAGTAACTACAGAAGAAAACACTTTGGTTTACTTGCCAGACTTTTGATCTTGCTCTCCTTCCTATTTGGTTGGTTTTATTGTTTTCTTCTCTCATCTCCCCCTACCCTGCCCTGCCCTGTAAGTGCCCTTTTTTCAGCACTGCTGATTTCCAAAGATGTCCCCCCCCCAAGTTGTCATAGTAGAATTTGTCCCTTAGTTTGCATCAACATCCAAAATTTGTCTGTCTTTGGAAACTATCTTTGCACTGGGGCATATATCAACTTTTTTTAAAAGACCCAATTCATATCATAAATTTAAGGCTTTCTTTCTTTTTGGTGGTTGTCAAAATAATATTTCAGTAGAGCGTGAAACTGGGTGACAGAGCCTTGGAAACACTCTGCTTCATAGAACCATGCGGAAAGGGTTTTTTTTGTGTGTGTTTTGTTTTATGTAAATAAAGATTGATGAAACATTTTACATAGAGTGCTGGTTTTTGACAAAAAGTATTGATGGTTGCTTTCAGCAAGTGTTACTTGAAATGACAGAATATTGCATTTTATGATGAATTACACAAGAAACTCCTTCCTTGCTAATGTCATGCATTTTATGTAATCTTTTTGCATTTGATATATATATTATTTTAGAAAACAAAGTA
>NW_015234474.1:0-702 GCF_001447785.1 Gekko japonicus | reverse complement strand
CCACCTTGATATGTTCCAGTAATTTCAGTGAAGGCAGCAGATCTATGCATATGTTATTTTTAAGGTGTAGGTCTCCTTCCTTCATTCATGAACAGTGCAGCTTGTGTACAAGAGTTCTCTGTTTATATTGTACCATGTAGGGAGCTTTGGTTTAGATCACAAATTTGAGGAAAGTATTGTTCCCTAGCTCAGACTGATGGTGTGATTTCTCTTTTTCTCATTGTTCTTTTCTTGCTTAGCCATAGTGTATGCTATAACTAAAGCTTGACTTACATGCTTTTGTTTGCTGAAGCTCATTCTCCTACAAGCCCCCTTGGTGTGATATATCTTTCTGTAATATGTTAACATAATGACGGATATGTCACAATTCAGCATCTGATACTGGTCTGCCTAGTTCCTTCAAGCCTATGCATCTAAGATTTAAGGTAAACAAGGTTTTTTCCTCTTTTATACTGATTGGTTCTGTATAAAAGAACTTGGATATTTAACTGAGCATGTATTATCTATAAATGTTCCACTTGAAAAAGAAGCCAGGTTCCATAAGTTAAAAGGATGGTTGTTGCTATAGAATGTGCAAACATGGAAATCTTTGGTCAAGCAACTGTCCATGAGGTAAATAAAGGATTGTCCCAACAGAGTTTTCATTTAAGGAACCAAAACCTGAGCAGTCTCTTTTCCATTACCTTTTACTTTAGAAAAAAA
>NW_015234473.1:0-702 GCF_001447785.1 Gekko japonicus | reverse complement strand
CCTAGTGAGCGAGCCGGCCCTGGCTCTATCAGTACATGGGCATGCTAGTTGGTGGTAGCAGAGGTGACAAGGTGAACATGCTCTTTACCTTGCTGGGATCAGGAATGGTCCTACCTTGACCAGCTGCCCTGGAGATCTACTTGCTTCTTCTCGGTAGGTTTGCAATTTGATTTTCAGTCATAGAAAGCAAGTGGGAAGCATTTCAGTTGGGGGAGAGACTGGGGTTCAGGCAATACCAAGCCATCTACAGCTGGATCTTATTGGTACGCCCCAGAAGAAAGTCCCAAAACTTGGGGCTTGCTCCCACATCACTGTGTGCATAGGGTTTGCAACAAGCGGGTCGGAGAAACACGGTTGTCCCAAAGCTGGGCTTGCATGTCTGTCGATTGCTTTGTTATTCAAAGCCTTTCTATCCCACTGGGATGCATATCCACTACAATTAGGCACCCCTAACTTTCGTGTTAAAACTCTGTACAGACAAGACCCTTTGAGGGAAGGTGCTCTCTAATTCTGGGGCCACTGTGGACAAAGCCCTGCTTTGAATTCTGCTAGATGCGGTGTTACCATTCCTGGATGAATGACCTCAGCAGGAGGACAGAAGGATGGTCCCCAATTACAGTTTGGACGGAAGATGGGGTGGGAGATCTCTGGCCTACCTTAGCACATACATGTGTGGCGCATTCCACCTGTACACTGGGACTC
>NW_015234472.1:0-702 GCF_001447785.1 Gekko japonicus | reverse complement strand
TGCTCCCACCTGGGGGCTGGCAACCTTAGAATCAGGCCAATGTGTAGCTAGGAAGCATGGACAGACCACATCTGTCATAACTCAGAGTGGTACCCCAGAAAAATATCCCATGTTATTAGGCATTAACTCAGGCATCCATCGCCACACATTTTTGTGCCTGGTTAACTTTAGTTCATCATGAAAGCAGTATAGTAGGCATCCTTGTTAAATCAACTTCCAGTCAGGTCTGCATACCAGTGAAATTCCATATGCTGCCTATTCCATAGTTTTTTCCCCACAATGTGCTTGCTATGTTATGGTATTAAAGTATTTGTTAATGCTCTTCTTTAATCAAAAACTTTACAGACTGTATGCTAAATTGGCTTCTGAAAGATCTAGTTTGTATTATTAAGGTGTATTTCATGGGTTTTATTTTTAGATTGCTATTTTAATTGCCTGTATTTATAAGATTCCTCCTGAATGTGGAACATTTTTTATGACATGCGTACCTTTTGAAGCATCAGGGCTGAAGAGCAGAATCCACATTAAAAGAAAAAGCAGATGGTATCAACACATTTACATTACCTGAAAATCTAAGGGGTGACCATCAGCTGTTCTTGATCTCCATCAGCACATGTCCTCTCTGTGAGTTAAGGTCATATCCAAAAGGTACACGTGGCATAAAACCCATGGCTTGGATCCCATATCTATGAGCCCTCTTTG
>NW_015234471.1:0-703 GCF_001447785.1 Gekko japonicus | reverse complement strand
CCAGCACCTGGCACTCTCCCCAACTTGACTGCGCGCGTCCTCCTCTTTGCCCTCTCTGCTCCGCTGCAATTGTCCTGGATTTTTCCCTCTCTGCAACTGCTGTCCAAACCAGCTGCACCCACTACATCTTCAGCAGTGGACCGAGGAGGGTATTAATCATATTTTTGAGGAGGACACTCTGCTATTTATCTCCCTGACATCTCCAGCATTTGGGAACCTGGTGCTACGCACAGCCCATTGACTAGTAATATTACACATTACCGTGCTCCATTGCCTCTCCCTGCCCTCTTCATTGAGTGGCTGTTCAACAGTGGAGTTGTGTTTGTTCAATCAGACATAATTTATACCTTTTTTGTTCTTCCCGGAGAGCGCTTGTTAATTCCAACTTTAAGCGCTGCACTTTCCATAAAATTCCCAGTGCTGACCTGGTTGTGACAGAGGAAGATTTAAAAGGGGGAGAGGACTCTGATTCTAGACCTGAGCAAGCCAGCAGGTTTGGAATCATCCGGAACAAACGGTCAGCTTTTCCTATATGTTTTTGAACACTCTAAGGAAGGCCTATATGTGCTGGTGCCTACTCAGTCAAACATAATCCCCTCAGGCATGTATTTTGAGCAGACCTGAGCAAATGGTGAAAACAAGGGAATGTAACACCAGGACATAAGACGATCCTGACTGGATCAGGCCAGTGGTCCATCTAGTC
>NW_015234470.1:0-702 GCF_001447785.1 Gekko japonicus | reverse complement strand
GATGGGGAATTTCTGTAAAAGAGGGTA
This sequence comes from Gekko japonicus, assembly GCF_001447785.1. NCBI lineage: Eukaryota > Metazoa > Chordata > Lepidosauria > Squamata > Gekkonidae > Gekko > Gekko japonicus. The sequence goes on along the minus strand of NW_015234470.1, from coordinate 675 downwards.
GTTTTATAGTTGGAAATTCTTAGCAGATAAATGGGGTACAATCTACTCAGAAAGAAACTGCTGTTTGGCCCTACAAGAAAACCGTGCTAGCTTTTCCACGAGAAGGTTTTGGCTGATGTGGCCAGAAAGAGAACAGGTGTCTCACCATCAACAAATCTAGGCTGGAAAGACATCACGAGGATGGAGTAACTTCTACAGCAGCTAAGCATTGCAAAACTGCCTTGTGGTAATGTCATTTGGCCACGGACAAGCCCTGTGTTGAGTCATTGCATCATAGATACTAACAGAAAAGAACCCAGCAATCTCCTCCTTCCACACAGTCCACGGGCAAAAACGTTCGTATGGGGGAGGAGGATTTCTGTTAGATGAGACTATCTAATACATAAATATACTGGAAAGAGAAAGTATTTCTAGAACTCACAAAGGCAGGTGGTTGGGGATACTGGCGTGCCTGTCTATTTAATCTCAAATAAGAGAGCCTCTCCCTATAAATGTATTATTGGAAATAACAGTTTTTGTGCATGTGTGGTGTCGAGCATTTACACACCCAAAGGACATAGCTTCCATTGATTTCTGTAACATGCTAAAACTTTACACACGCACATAGTGTCCAAAGGTTGTTTTTTAACCGTGAAAACACGAAACAGTTTGGGTCCAGAGCAATGCTCCCTCTAA
>NW_015234469.1:0-703 GCF_001447785.1 Gekko japonicus | reverse complement strand
TTTAAGGTCCTACTGGACTCTTGTTCTTTCCTTCAAGGAGTTTAGGCAGCATGCATTACTTCCCTGCATTTTATTCTCGCAACAACTTTGTGAAGTAGGTTGGACTGAGCAAAGTTACTGGCCTGAGGTCCACCTAGTGAACTCTTTGGTTGTGAGGAGATTTGAAACTAGGCATCTCTGGCCCTAGTCTGACTGGGTAAACCTTCACTGCGCTGTTTCTCATTTGCAGTATGGTGGAATGATATTACTGGCCTCCATTACAGGGGTGTTGTGAGAGTGGCAACATACGCGAGGCACTTAGAACTCTTGAAAGCACAGTAGAATCCCCATGCATTAGTTTATATCATGCTGTCCATGTGCTTGGCACTCTCGGGAACAGTATCAAATGGGTCCCTGTCTCCAAGGAGGAGAAAGATGGAGGCCAGAATAAACTGGGAAGTTCAGTTTTTCATCCCAAGTATAAATGTGGGAGGAGGGTGGTACTGCTGCTATGGTTCTTCATCCAGTGGTGACTACAGACAGTGGACAACAGCAATTCTGTTCTGCACAAGCTAGCACAAGAGCCTTGTGATCTCCCTTTGTTTGTGGGCACCTTTAATTAGTGGAATTTGAGAAAATGTACACTGCTTATGCTCAGAGATGCCCTTGTCTCTTCTTTGGTTTTCCAGTTTCTAGAACTCAGCCTCGCTGTCAGTTGTGCTCT
>NW_015234468.1:0-703 GCF_001447785.1 Gekko japonicus | reverse complement strand
CTTTAAAAGAAAAAAGGAACTGTATATGGAGGAAGTATGGGATTTAAATTTAAACAAGAGAAAGAGAATTTTTTAAAAAATGGCAGCTTACTGTCCAAATTTCAGCGGGAAAGTAAGTGATAACAAATGGAAGGGAGGGAATAGGAAAGCAATTAAAATAACTTTGTTCCATTCTGAGAAAGCTAAAGCATTAGCAAGCAGTTGGAGGAATGCAGCCTTTTTGTTTGGCCTTTTCTAAACTGTGCACTGTAGATCTTTTTGAAAATCAGCCTCTACACTGAAAGAACTGTTCCCTGTGCTTTCCCATCATCATTTGTGTCCTGTCCTACACGCACTCAACTCTGTAGTTTGTTCTTGTGTCTGTAAGATCCAAGCTCTGCAGGACTCACCAGCTGCTGTTTTGGTTTTCCTTGAGGAAAACTGGCAGCCTGCCTTGAATACCTGTGATTTTCACAGGTGCTTCAAGTGCTGAAGAAGTTGGCCTGCCTTCACCCCCAATTTGTCTCCTTCCAGTGCTACTGTTTTGTTTTCTGCGCAACCAGTTGCTAAAGAGAAGGGTGTGCCTGATTCCATTTTGGCTGTGAAAGGGTAGGCAGCTGTGTACAACTTTCCAACCTCTCTCAAAGTAGCCTGAAGGATTTGTGCTGATCGTATTCTTCTGAAATAGCCAGCCATGGCTACAGCTACTAAAGTCTTAAACTCA
>NW_015234467.1:0-703 GCF_001447785.1 Gekko japonicus | reverse complement strand
TTATCCTCACAGCAGCCCTGTGGGGTAGGGTAGGCCGAGAGGGTGTGACTGGCCCTAGGTCACCCAGTGAGCTGCCATGGCAGAGTGCAGATTTGAACCTGGGCCTCCCCAAATCCTAGTCCAACACTGTTTAACCTACGCTTCAGTGGTTCCATCTTAGCCTGGAGTATGTAAAAGCATTTAAATGCTAGATTAGAAACAAACAAACATAAGAATGCTTTGGAAAGAAGGCATGTTTGCCTGGTGTAGTTGTGAATAAACTGGCCTTGGGCAAATGACATTGCTTACTGCAGGGTTTATGCTGAGGAATGTCATTTCAATACTGGGGCCAAGTCCCGAAGCATATTATGTGATACTGAAAAGAGTGTTTCTGAGCACGTGCAAAATATTTCATCCCCACACATCTGGGTTCAAGGGGGAATGTGTGTTGGGTTAAACTGCAGGGGAACTTTGATCTCTGGCTTTAGAAACTGAGCATTACCCAGCCTCCCTTGCAGATTGAAAATACTTTCACTTTATAGTATTTTTTTCGATTTAAAAAAAGGGGGGAAATGGGTTATGTGGGATTATTATGTGTTTTTCCTTACTGGTGATCACCTTACTCAGTTCAGTGTTGGGCATCTCAAAGTGATCAGTTAGTCTGATGGTTTTGCAAAGTGCAACCCCTTGAGATCCTCTAGTCTGACCCTTTCCCACATCAGTA
>NW_015234466.1:0-703 GCF_001447785.1 Gekko japonicus | reverse complement strand
CTAAATGATTTGGGTCCAGGGTACATGGAGAGTTGCTTGCTCCCATCAAACCTGCTCATTTCTGGACCTTCTTTGGTGTCTCAGGAGAGGTAACTGGGAATGATGTCTTCTTGGATGTGGCATGTCACCCACATACAAGAGAAGTCCTTTCTGGTGATGGTTATCTGTTTATAAAGTTCATTGTATAGAGTGAAAATCTGGATGAGTTCCTGATCTCTTCTTGCAGTTGGTTGGTGGTGCTGGACCAGTTGTCCTCCACTGCTCACAGCCTCTAGGTATGGATCCTTGATGTTAGGGAGCTGTTCCCCAGGTGCATGGGGTCCTTGTATGGTTATCTTAGTAGTAGAAGTTGCTGATGCATCCTGACTGTAAATTAGTCTGGCTTCTTTGGGGCATGCAAGAGATGGCATAAATCCCAGAAATACAGAGTGCATGCTAAATATTATGGGTCATGTATTTGAAGAGCATCATACAGGTACTCAGACTATGTCCTTTATCCAGTATCAGTCATTCTCCATCCAAAGGGGTTGTTGTCACAGCAAGACTGGAGACCGGGCTAGTATCCAGGCTCACCTGGAAGAAATCAAGTGGCAAGATCTTCTGGCCATCACTGAATTGTCCATTGGATCGGACATCTGGGGAGATCTAGTACCTGCTTGTGACCCACTGGCCTTGTCTACTGCTGGACCTCCTGATGGCACCT
>NW_015234465.1:0-703 GCF_001447785.1 Gekko japonicus | reverse complement strand
AAAAATGTTATTCATAAATCTGAGCAACCCTCCAGTAGTATTTCACTGCCAATACACAAGAGAAGGTACATTTCCCCTTCGACAAGACACCAAACTCATTCATTAGTTGCGGCAAGTTTCTGAAAGTTATTTCAGTGAAACAGTACACATGTTACATAGCACAGGTTGTTAAAGCAACAAAATAAAATCAAGAGAGCTTTTCAAGTAAGAGCCTTCTTGATCTCAAACACTGACAACCCCTCACACAGGGAGCATGTGAAACACTATTTTGCTTTTCAACAGCTCTCTCCTTTCCAGTACAAATCCTAAAAAGCCATTCATTGTGGGCACTCAAAAATGGAATGTTTATATACACAAATGAAAATAACTTTATTTGCACGGTTCAGGTGGCTTATACAATCATGTAATGAGATTTTCTTCCACAAAGGTAGCTTCATTTTTTGGCCTCAGATTCCATTTGTATACTTGGATGGAATGTCTCAATTCATTTGAATATTTTAAAACGTTATATGCCGCACTCTTGGCATGGCAGTTTTGATGTGGCTTCTAGCTCACAATAATCCAAACAGAGTCAGCAAACAACAAATATCATAAAATAAGGGCTGAGAGCTTTAAAATTTATACAATCAACCACATAAACAAGTTCAGCAGCAGTAAGATCACTTGTAAGACAACTGAACAGTAACATCAACATTAACACCTA
>NW_015234464.1:0-703 GCF_001447785.1 Gekko japonicus | reverse complement strand
ATCTCTGTGCCAACTGACATGCTTTTCTTCAGTATTGCCGCTCCCAAATTTATCAAAACGCTGATTTAAAACTCTGAACTGGCTCCCTCTGCTGGTTAGCTTAATCACAGAGTTTGCAAGGAATTGCTGATCATGTTTGGTTTGATTTTTACCATTAAAACTTTACAAAATACTTGACCGGCGGTCATTTCTGCTTGCCTCTTGACTGCTTTCTTTTTCAGACGGCGAGCTGGAGCTGCAATAACCACAGGGGTGTGCTTCGTCAAAACTGAGAGGGTTTCGTATCCGGGTAAAATGCCCCTGGAGAGATTCCCCCGTGACTGTCAGCATGCTGCTTGTTCTGTCTCCCCGATTTGTATCCTAATGGGACAACAAGTGAAAATGCAATCAGAAAAAAAGAAATTGAATCTATTTGCCTTTAGAAAGTGCGAAGGCACTGTTGCGGCTGTATACAAACATATGCTGTGTTCTCCTCCTCCTCCCAGTAGCTGGCAGATAAAGCTGCATCCTGTCTTCTGAAAGTGGGTCAGAACCCAAGTTCTGTTCTGCTTTTCTTATCTTTAAACTGGCTGAACTGCCAGGACTCCTCTTGAAAGATCCATGGGGACTGCAGTTTTCTGAGAATCGTTTTAAGAGGTCCCTAGCCCCTTGGTAGTAGGGGTGGCCAGATCCTCCCCAGCCACCGGCATGCCTTCTCTTATGT
>NW_015234463.1:0-703 GCF_001447785.1 Gekko japonicus | reverse complement strand
TACGGGAAATAAACTAGCTTGTTGATCACATTGAGGTTCCATCTTATTCTTTTTTCCAGGAGCCATCTCTACATCAAAATGTTATGGTAATCAGTACAGGTTTTCAGTGCAGAAAATTGGAAGCTATGTGAAAGTAACTGTTCTTTTTTAGCTCAGCAGGCTTTTATTGAAGAAATAGTAGTCCCTCTGATCACTCTCTTCCAGTACATTAGTTCACTAATTGGCAACATGCCTGCCGGTTACAGAGCTAGCACATGAATGAGGTAGAAAACACCAGGAAAAATGAAGATATAGTTGGGAGATAGAGCAGTAAAATTATATGGGAGAGAGGGGGAAAAACAGTTTTAAGGGCTACATCTCACATTACTGCTTAAAGAAACAGGTAGCCGCACCAATGGAAACTGGTACTAAACCATGCTCAAGGTATTTTTATACGATATATAGCATGCCTTGATAATTTTGATGAGCTTCACAGCTTGTTATGAAATTAAAATTGGGTTTTTAAAAAATATTGGCATGCATCCATCTGGGGAGTATAGCATTCCTGTATATCTTTTCTTTCTGTTGAACCATGAGCTCCTTCCCCAAATTCACTTCTGAGGCTCAGAGAGCCCTAGGATAGCATGGGATGTTGCACAGAAGGAAGAGGATGTTGGCAGAAACTACATGGGCACATGTCAGCAGAAGTGCCCTTAGACATACA
>NW_015234462.1:0-703 GCF_001447785.1 Gekko japonicus | reverse complement strand
ACTGGCTGTGCACACTTAACAGGGTATCAGGCAGCAGGGTTGAGAAAGGCTCTTCTTAGACTCTGGAGTGCTTTGGGTACCCCTAGTGGGACCAGACAGTGCTGGACTAGATGGGCCATTGGTTTGAATCTATATAACGCAGCTTCTTATTTGTGGAGTAACACCATATAACCCAATTGGCTGCCTCATGTGGTTTTTATCACCTGACTGTACCAGCTCCAGGTTCCTGATGTTTCAGAGTACTTGGATTGGGGGAGGTTAGTGTCAAGGGCTATTTAGACATGTTTTTGGCTGGGTGAATCGCTTCAGTCCAAGTGCAAAGACTGGCAAACCCCAGTTGGGACTTGTATCTCATGGTCTGGCGTTGGGAGTCAATCCATCCATCCTGGAATTCTTTCCAGTGGCTCAGTGCGACAAACTTAAGGGTTCCTTTCCCCTTCCACGTTATCCTATTGTCAAGTAGGTCAGTAGCTAGCTCAAAACCATCCACTGAACTTCATGGGTGAGAACTTCATGAGTCAAGCATACTTGGAAAAGTGGGAGGGAGAATTTTTATGCTGTTGCTAGACCTTTCTGCCCAAATTGGAGGCTCGAAATTCTACGCAAAGGAAGGGCAACACAGAATTTAGTTTCTCTCAGTGCTAATATATTTTTTTCTTAAGATTTTATTTTAGACACCACCTTTCTCCCCAGTTGGGGACCC
>NW_015234461.1:0-703 GCF_001447785.1 Gekko japonicus | reverse complement strand
CCCCTTGAAATCTGAACAGAAAGCATTAGCAATGGATCCAAGCATCCCTGGCAGCTCTAGAGGTACATTTTGCTCAGCTTAGCTGGCACTCTGAGCCGCAGGGAAAGTGGCCACTAAAGAAATGGCATTCCAATTTGTTATTGATTTACTTTCAAACTGTATATAAATGGCCCTTTACAAAGATAATTACCAAAATTTCTGTCCAAATAAAACCCCAGCACTTCATAAATATCAAATTGTCCTAGAGCCTACATATGTACCATTCGCCCTGTCTTTATAAATATTATACCTTGAACACTGAATCTTCTGTTAGGGAATGTCTTCATAGTCCTACCCAGATGTTTGATTTTAAACATTGATCTTTCCTGCTAAGAGTAATTCAAACAAACTTCCCTCTTACTCCAGGCCCCACGCATAAACAAAGTCATGCCACACGCAGTCTCAGTGGAACCTGGGGAAATTTGGAAACCAGCAATAGAAAAGGCCTTTTATCTGGTTTGTCCCCCTGACAACGTAACACTGGTCCCTAACCTGGAGAAGACATCCTAGCTGGTCATCCTGCATCAGATTTTCATCAGCATAGTAAGATTAAAAACAAAAGGGAAGGATCTACAAGGCACAATCCAAGGAAGAGTAGGTGGTTAGTGGGAACGGCTTTACACTGATGCAAAATGTAAAAAGAGCCCTGATGGATCAGACCAGT
>NW_015234460.1:0-703 GCF_001447785.1 Gekko japonicus | reverse complement strand
GAGCTCTAGTGCAAGCAGCAATTTGGCTGAATCCACACCAGCCTGTCATCACTTTGTCTGGTAACATCTTGTCACAGTCAATTAATTCTCTATTTGAAAGCTGGAAGGTCAGGGATCTTTTTTCACTTCCAAATGTACATCTGTTTATAGCCAAGATCAAAAGAACTATGTAATAAACTCTGTGACCCCCAACCTGGTTTCAGACTTGGTATCTCAAACATCAGCTTCCATGCTGCAAATTGATTTTTAAACTCTGCTCAGTTTTTTAAAAAAGCAGATTGTGATATAATGTGGGTGGTTAGGTGAAGAAAGCCAAACATTCTACTGCGTTAGTGCAAGCCTCTTTCTTGAGTCCAAGCAGCTCTTTGGATACTGGCCAAATAGTATGCTGTGTATGAACAAATTTGTGGTTGATGTTTCGTATTCACACTTGTGAAATCTTGAAGGCACTCAGTAGTACTAGCCTTTTTGCATCTCTAAAGTGCATTTAAAATTTAAATTTAAATTGAATGGCTGAAAAGCTGTTAAAGGAGAAACTTGATAGTCAATGCAGTATGCATTGCTTTAATTGATGGATAGCATACTCATTTTTTTATGGTAGACTTGAATTACAACTGTCTCATATTATAGAATTTTCATAGTATGGTTGAAGTTGATGTTAATTGGCTCATGTCTCTGATATGATATACTTGTTTGTACTGTA
>NW_015234459.1:0-703 GCF_001447785.1 Gekko japonicus | reverse complement strand
GGTTGACCCTGGTTAGGGCTTGGATGGGTGGCCACCATGCAAGCCCAGGGCTGTTACACAGAGGCGGGCAATGGCAAACCATCTCTGAACGTCTCTTGCCTGGAAAGCCATGTGGGGTTGTCGTACGTCGGCTATGACTTGACGGGCGGGGCGGAGGCTCACCTTGAAGCAGGATCGAGGGAACTATAAGAAAAGCAAGGAGCAGATGTAGGAAGGAGACATCAGTCTGCTTCCAGTTTGTTTTCCTTGATTAAGCATATATCTGCATTGACTTTCTGCCATTCTTCAATTATAAGCATCCTGTCTTGGTGACAGTCCAGAATGTCTGAACCCTTTTAGCAAGTTCCACAGCGTCAGGAGCTGTGGGTCAGGAGACTTGGTCCTTATGCTGTTGACAGGTGTCCAGAGGGGACAATTAAAGGTCCGCTCAAGTTGGAATGAGCTTCTGAAAGAACAGGAGATGGATCTGCTCTTTCTGGAAATGTAGTGACTAATTGGTACCAGTGATATGCAAAGGGGGGGGGAGGTCGGTCTACTTGAGAAGACTTCATGCCCAGCTTGTGCGTTTCCTGAGAAGCACCTGGGAAACCAAAAAGCCGGACCTGGCTTGGCCGCTGTTAGAATCATCTTCCTTTCCCACACAATTTTGTCTCTTTTTAGCTCCATCTGCCTTAGCAGTCTCTTGTGAGAACAGATCTTTTCA
>NW_015234458.1:0-703 GCF_001447785.1 Gekko japonicus | reverse complement strand
AAGGCATCCTCTCATGCAAGCCAACTGGGAATGGAACTCTCAGGAGAGGTTCTGTGCAGGATATTTGGGACGTTCTCCATCAGATCCTTCAGGAACTGGATGAAAAGGGAAGCTTCAGTCCAATGCAGGCCGTCAAGTAGAGACCCCGGGCTGATAGGCGGAAGGGAAGGATTGGCGTAGTCCAGGATGGAGTGGGACCCCCTTTCAGGCTCCAGAGCCTATGGTAAGTGGTTTCTGCCACGAGTGGGAGTTTTCGTGGGCAAGTTTCGGTTCCGCTGTGAACCTGCCGTGGTTTTTTAGGAAGGTACCGGATTGTGGCAGCTGATCTGGGAGAGTTCGTCTTCAAAAAAAAGCTGATAAGGAACCACAACGTAGCTAAGTCTGTGGCTACGGAGACTTTTTGGTCTCAGCTTTTGGATGGGCTTGATGTCCCAATAGAAATTATCCCAGGGCTTGGTCCAGAGGCCCAAGCGGCATTCAGCAACCTTAAAAACCCCAGAGCTATCCAAAGGAAGGAGGAGAGGAAGGAATTTGGGAACCCAGGCCAGGCGGAAAAGATCTAAGAGAGTGCCTCTCCCTTCTCGGCTGTTTTGAAGAACCCAGGCCTGGTGAAAAGTATGAACGTGGGAGGAATTCGGGAACTCGAACCAACGAGGAAAGACCTGCTATGCGCGTGCCCCTCCCTTTTCGAGTGTTTTGAAAA
>NW_015234457.1:0-703 GCF_001447785.1 Gekko japonicus | reverse complement strand
ATGCTGATTCTGAAAACGTTGGTTTCGAAGCTTGAAATTTTGTCCCAATTTGTAAAACAAAGCAACTACTACAACTGATTATTTTGATTTCTCTGTATGTCATGTACACACTGTCTGTATACTTCTGTTTCAGAAGTTGTAATTGTATAGCTTTTTGAATGTACACAGCAATTGGATTTAGTGAAGAAAATTTGAAATAAAACATATGCAACTTAAAACCATAATGTAATGGTAAACCTTTTAAATATTACTAAGTATGAAGTAAAGCAAGAAACTGCACACTCATTCCCTTGCCAGTCTTTAACAGTGATAGGCATTTTGACCTAAACTATAATCATGCATATTAAGCAGAATGTCCACTGCGCTGATACATTGATGTATACTGTAATTCAGATTTGTGGCACTTGTGTTTCAGAATTATACACTGCATTTGGCACAAGCAAAAGTTTACTTCCGAACATACACCTGGAATAGGAACTCAGAGACATCGGAACAGATTGTAAGCCTAATTTGCAGCATGTTTGTTATTGGAGGTGGTGCTGGAAGATCTGGAATGCCCATTTCTCCAGATCATGAATTAATTGTGCACCCACATTAAGTGAAAATGAAGAGCATCTCTTCTTGGCAACAGTTCTGGTTTTCCAGTTTTTGAGTAAGTTTCCTTCACAGGCCCCGATCACACACAGAATTTGCCATGGGATAC
>NW_015234456.1:0-703 GCF_001447785.1 Gekko japonicus | reverse complement strand
AAAAACAAGGAATCGTTACAGATGTTATTTCAAGGTTCAGCTGCAATCTGCACGTCCGCCCCTCCACTTTCTCCTGCTGCAACAATTAGCAGGCCTAGCTGGGTGAACTTGAGCTAGTCATTTTCTGTCAGCCTAACCTACCTCAAATGGTTGTAGTGAAAACAAAATGGTATGAGAGAATCATGTATACTGCCCTGGGCTCCTTTGAAGGAAGAGTGGGAAAGAAAAGCACTAAACAGATACCATTTTTATGCTAAAACTCTGATTTTACCACACAGTTTCTGGTGACTTCGAGAGAGGTATGACATCATTTCCCCTGTTAGTTGTATCACTTCATATGCCCAACAGCCATTTTTATTATGTTTTTCTCCTGCCACTGCTCAGAGCAGTGAAAGGAAAAAGGAGCTGAGGGAGGGTAGAAGTCAATCCGTGGGTTACTGGTAGAGGGCTCAAACCCACACGCTGAGGCTAGCTGTAATGGAATTTCTCAGGGGCTATCTCTTCCAGCAGCCTCTAAGCAAAGAAGCTACATTTCTCCTGAAGGAGAGAGAAGAGGAGGAAGAGGTAAAAAAAAAGAGAGAGAGGAAAGAGAAAGGGTGATCTAAGAGATAAATACAGTCAGGAACAGGCTCATGAGAGCAGGAACAAAAGCACAGAGATTACGAAGATTCCTAGAGCACTGCTGATGTCACTTTCTTGCTCC
>NW_015234455.1:0-703 GCF_001447785.1 Gekko japonicus | reverse complement strand
AAAAATGGGTCACCTTGGCCAATGAAGCCACACTGGGAACTCTATGAAGCAATACTTCAGGTTCTATGTCACCATTTTGTCAGTATCTGGTAGCTTCCTTCCCCAAACTTCCCCAATACTGGGCCACTACCATTCTGGCAACCTTCAATACATTTAATACCAGTTCCAGACTTTCCTTTTTACCGACAATTTCCAAATGATAAGGATATGAGGTAATCTGATAACTGAACATTTCCGGAACATTCTTCAAAACTAGTTTTCAGAAATTTTGCATCCAAAAGATACTGGGTTTTCCCCCCCATATTTCCTAGGACCCTGTTGGAATGTTTCTATGTCACCGCTGAAAATTTGCAGCAGGGCTGACGGGCCTTGCCGAGAGGCATATGCAATCTGATTACTCAAGAAAATAATCACTCAGGACAAAAGCAAGATCTTCATGAGTGTTTGGAACTAGCCAAATATCCACTGCTAGCAACACGGCTGCGACTAGAGTCTCAGTCTTCTTGAATTCTGGGCTTTCGTGGCTGGCTGCCGCCACTGAGTATGGGAAAAAAACCAGGCTGGCCACTATATAGAATTATCTTCATGAATGCCCATTTAAATTGTCCACTGCCATGAAATTAGGATGGATAGCAAAGAAACTTCCCTTATAAGGCCAGTTAAGGCAAGGTCCAATCCTACAATCAGTACTTGCAAGTGAAGA
>NW_015234454.1:0-703 GCF_001447785.1 Gekko japonicus | reverse complement strand
TGTGCCACAGCCGTGTGCCCTTGCTTTGGCCAGACTGGCTTCTGTCTCTGGGCATGGCAGCCTTTCCCTGTGGCCACACAGGTGCGTGCCCTCCCTTTTCGGAAACTGGAACCCAGCAGCCTCTCTTTCCCAAAGAAAGTCACTCGCCTCCGCCTCCTCGGTACCAAAGACGGGCCCAGGAGGCATCACCTTCACATCTGCAGGGAGGGCCTGTTGGGAAGCAGCTGCCCGCGTTATGGGAGGCGGCTTGTCTTAGAGGTTAGCCCTGCCTTCACGGCAGCCGTTTAGGTGGTGGTCCCTGTTGCCCTTCCTCAAAATCCCAGCAGCACTTACAGGCCGAGGACCTCCTGCCCTGTGTAATGCTAACAGATGTTCCCCTTCACTGCAGGATAGTATGTTTGGTTAAACAAGACGCAAACCGGAATTTGGAAGACCTGAATTAAATCAGTCATTTTCTTTCACCTCTTCTGGGGCAGAGGATAATCTAAATTGCCTGGATTTAAAACCAGTTATCCTGTGCCTTTTAGATGTCCTCTGTAACGTACCCCTCTCTGCAGAGCATTTTGCTTTTAAAAGCTGGGGCAGCTATTCATATCTTTTTCTTCGGGGACACGGTCATATAGGCCTAGAATAGCACAAGCGGAACTCCAGTCCGCAGAGGGGAAGAGAGCTAGCTGTGTCCCGTGCATTCAGCCCCTCTTCC
>NW_015234453.1:0-703 GCF_001447785.1 Gekko japonicus | reverse complement strand
AAGTGGAAGGAGATGTCATGTACCCTATTCTACGGCAGGCGGGCATCGTTCTGGGGAAACAAGCATCCGGGTGGCTGATGATCCAGGCAGACCTACACACAAGAAAGCCCGGAGTTCCGCGAAGAGAAGTTTGGCAAGGGAGCCACACGAGAATTGAGGCGAAAGTTCCGGGCAGTAATCAAGGAGGAATCCAGAGAGGCAGGCACGAGAAACAGGACTTTTAAAAGCCCTCCCGTGGCCCGGCAGGGAAGAAATGCAGGTAGTCTCATCAGTGTCTTCCGATGCAGCCACAGACAGCTAAACTAGTCAACGATGGTAGAAATGAGTCATAAATAAATGCTACTGTGCAGCGTTCCTCTAAGTCTGCGATGTTTGTCGCTGCGTACCTGTTTGGCCTGGCAGTGTTTTGGCACATGCTCAGGTTTTGGTTTTGGGTTTTTTTTGCGGGGGGTGGGGGGGACTGGTTTGGAAGGTGTTTTTGAGTCATCCAGGGTGAACAGACCGGTTGATCTGCTCCGGTTGGATTGTCACCCTTGAACAGGTTTGACGGTCGCGCGTTTGATGGGAAATGCCCGGCGTCGTTATTTGTCGGCGTGTGATTGGATCACTTTCCCTCCGCGCTTTCTCTTGTGCCAGACTTCACCCTCCCGGGCTCGTCTGCATTGGGCAAGCGAAACGGGGAATGTTCCATCTTGCTGAACAA
>NW_015234452.1:0-703 GCF_001447785.1 Gekko japonicus | reverse complement strand
TTCTTGTTTGAAATATGTTGCTAATGTTTGTCAGCTCCTTCATAGATTCTTGGTGAGATCGGGTCGTGGGGGTCCGCCAGGATTACAACCTCCATAGAAACGACACCAGGTTTCCTCTCAGTGATGGGTTTTTCCAAAGTCCTTTCTCTCTCGTCTCCAACCCATGGGGGGCCGATTATGGAGTACCAGTTAAATTCACTTTCCTCCTAATCATTGGACCTCCCCATCATTCGTCCTCGAGGTCACCTGTTCTTCCTTTATTTCTGATACAATGAGGTTATCATCCCCCCGTACTCCCAACATCCAATTCTTAAAGTGGCCACACCATTCTCTTATCCCTTGGGTTCCTGCTCTCACACCCGGTATGCTGCCACCCTGCCTCCCTCCTATCGAGCCCTTGTCTTGCACCCCAATGAGTTCCTTTCCCTTGTCTCCCCCCTTTAGAGGAGATACTTCCTCGCTTGGGTTGTTTATCCAGGGTCCCGGGTCCCCCCATAAAGGGACGTTGACTGTCTTCTTTAAGCCCTCTGGTGCTGAGGGGGGTTGCGCCTGCGTAGTCGGGGGGTCTTTGACATCGCCCTCCCGACAATGTTTTAATTGTTTTATCTCAATGTTTTTTATGAATGATAGACAATACCCAGAGCCCTGCATTGCAGGGACTGTACGATTAACACATTTAACATAAATAAATAAAAGGGCTGCT
>NW_015234451.1:0-703 GCF_001447785.1 Gekko japonicus | reverse complement strand
ACAAGGTATTTCTGTAACCTAAAGCTCACTGTTTGACAGGGCCGGAAATGCATACCACTACAGATTGGTGTTTGCTTCAGGTCATGATAATGCAAATTTGTAAACATGATCCTGACAGATATAAGAACACAGCTTTTCAAGGAAGAAATTAGAGCGTCAAATTATGGCGAAAGGGCTTTTGGAACTGGATAAATTGCTCTCTGCTTCCAGAACGGCAAATAACAAGAGAGCCATCATTTTTAACAGGAGCCCTCCCCCTTTTGTGTGTGTTCAAAATGGTCAGGTAATTCAAGTAACCTGGATCCATTGCGCTGACCCACCAGAATTCACTCTGCTTTAGGAACCTCCTTTAAAGGCAAAACTAGTTTTGGGTTTGTCCCAGGAAATTTTATTTAGGTATGCAAAACTTGTTTTTGTGGAAATCTGACTTTTGGTTCAGTTAATCATGTGCTTGGACACAGTCCCAAAATATTGTAGTACAATTTGACTCTTCTTAGCAGACTGTGTGAACAGGCAGATTGCCAGGTGGGCTGCAGATCCCCCCACTCCAAATCTCTGGGCCTTTTCCAGGTTATTTGTGATGCCAGGCCAACTGTTTAGCTATTCCTTTCAAATTAGTACAGACATAATTTATTCCTTGTGAGCTGTTAAGAAGAATATTTTCTGCTTTTATATCTGAAAATCCATGGAAGCTGCCCCTATC
>NW_015234450.1:0-703 GCF_001447785.1 Gekko japonicus | reverse complement strand
TCTGACGGATCGCCAACTGGCAAAACATTCGAAAGACATTGATTCGTTTTTATCTGCAAGCACGAGCCACACCAGCAGCATTTAAATTACCAGCCTGCAAGCTAAGTCTAACCATAAAGGTTTGATAATATTCCTGTGGATGGGAGGGAGTTTTCAAGAAGACCCTGGCACCCCAGTGGTATGTTACATGTGGCTACGTTGATCGCAAACTGTGCAGACCTGCCCAACAACAAGTATCTTATTAATACTGTGAATGTGAGAGGTTCATAACAATTTTTAAAGGCTAAATCCCTGTTGTGACTCTGGGTAATGCAGATCCCCCACCCCCGAAGAGCTCAGATTGGGCTCCGCGTGGAGGCTGGCATAAGCAGGTGTTCAGATGGAAAGGGCAGGGCCGTAATGGTTATGTAAAAGGTGTATTTTGCAGGAGTAGGTTTTCTGCCCTCTGAATGACAAGATACATCTGTCAACATTCCCTGTGCTAAGCACCTGTTAGAAGCACCTGAAATCCGGGCTCCTCTGAACTTAGTTACTGCATGAAGCTGGGTTTGGTACTGTAGTGATGTGACCAGAACTTAAAAGTATTCCACCTTTATCTTCCAAGGGGGAAAACGGATAACAGAGCAGCACACAACCCAGGTCAGGCAGTTCCATCTTGTGGAGTATGCTCTTGTGCAAATGTTAATTGTACCTTAAGTATTTG
>NW_015234449.1:0-703 GCF_001447785.1 Gekko japonicus | reverse complement strand
CACCTTTTATCATAGACCCTAGCTCTTGTTCCCTAAGGCCAAACCCGTTCACATTGATCAGAAAGCAACCTCACAGAGATAAGGTAATTATGGCTGCAAACCTACACACACTTAATTGACAGTGAGACAGGAGTCTGACTGAACTCAGTGGCAAATCCCTCTGAATAAACATGCACAGGATTGCAATATTTGATACTGGGAGGGAGAGCTTGACTATATGGTAGAATTGACCAAGCATGGAACAAAATAACTATGTAAATTTTGTAGAATATCCTCTATGATATTCTAAAGGACATACAGGCATCTACAAATTCAGCTGCAGACATCTCATCTATTGGGAACACATCTTCTTAACTATGTTTCACAAATAAAGGAAACAAGGCATAGAAAGTGTGGGTTTCTTGCAAAGTCTAATGAATCTGTGGCTGTGGAATAAACCTTGAAAATCTTAAATAGTTGTGTATTTGTGAATGTTGGGGCTGGAATGTGGGGTCAAATCATAGTACTGAAGGGTTGTCCTGGCACTTAGGAGTGTCACAAGATTGCCCTCTTCCTGGATACCTAGGGATCATTTATTGTGGTTATGCAGGGGACAGTCACAACATTTTAACAGGTGTTTGATACACATCCTTTTCTGTGCCCAGGGTAATAGACACGATACAGGAGATCTGACATCTTTCTTCCTTCAAAGCAGCCAGAGGAC
>NW_015234448.1:0-703 GCF_001447785.1 Gekko japonicus | reverse complement strand
ATTTAGTAATTCTTTATAAATGAAAGGATAGCACATAATTCATGGGGTTAAACTAGAATCTTGATCTCTGAAGTTCTAATTTTTTGTTTGCAGGGAGTTTTTAGATGGGGAGACATTAAAAATCTGAGTTTAACACCTGTAGTTTAAAATTGCACAGTCCATTCTTTCTCATCATTCTGCTGCAGGTTTAGACCAGGCCTGCAAGGAGTTGTAATATTAAAGGGCAGATATTCCTTTGCCAGCAGTGATGCTCCTCATAAGTAAATGTGGTCTCTGTAAGGTGATGAAGTAGTGCTATATGCTGTAGTCCTATATATTGAATGCATAAATGCTTGATTTCGTTGAACCTGCTGTGGCTAATCTGTATGCAATGTTTGCTTTTAGGTGCTTTTCTCATACCTTATGTGATTTTCTTTATTTGTTGTGGAATACCAGTCTTTTTCCTGGAGACTGCCTTGGGACAGTTTACTAGTGAAGGTGGAATTACGTGCTGGAGAAAAGTTTGTCCACTGTTTGAAGGTATACATTAATTTTCTTTTCTATCTTTGTATATGCCTTTTTTAAAATGTTGAAAAATGGCACATTTATAACAATTTTGTTAGCAGAATGACATTTTATTGTCTCTAACAGCTAGCTCCATCTTGTCCGTTTTTGGAAGCTAAACAGGGTTGACCTTAGTGCTTGGATGGGAAACTACCAAGGA
>NW_015234447.1:0-703 GCF_001447785.1 Gekko japonicus | reverse complement strand
GCTTTTTCTGAAGCCGACTTTGAATTAGGCAACATTTCCTGCAGCTAAACTCCTAATCAGGGTTAGCTAGCACATACATTAAATATGAGGTGGAAAATTAAAACAAAAATAAAAAGTTGTGTGGGAATAACTATAGGCAAAAAGAACACAAACTTGGAAACTATTTCCAAAGTTCCAAAGACACTGACTGCAAATGCCTCTAGCATGGCTTAGAATTGTGGAGTTCCCCGGAATGAAGAATGCACTCCTGTTGAGGTTCTATGTAAAATGACTTAATACATTTCTAATTTTTGTTTCCTTGTGTGAAGGCAGAGGATGATTCCTAAGGGTGTCTGGGTGGGAACTGTTTGTAAAATACAGCTAAACATTGTTTGCTTGATTTTCCTATTTGCAATCTGATACTTTGAGTAACTCAGATCAAAGATGGTAGTAGGTCCAAATAGACAAAGCAGGTAAATGAATCACTAGCAAGTACTTCAAAAAGAGTAGCAAGGTAGTCGTGGGATCAGCAGCTAGCAAACACTTTTTAGTGGGTCAGTCCCTTCTTTGTCATTTATATGTGCTGGTCGGCACATTCAGCTAACAGATCTCCTTTTTTTGCAATTCTTTCTCTATCCATCTTTTCCTCATCTGAAATATCTTGATGCATGACCTCTCCCCATGTCCAATCAATGCTTTAAGTGGAAGAGCAAGTATGAGTACA
>NW_015234446.1:0-703 GCF_001447785.1 Gekko japonicus | reverse complement strand
AAAATGGTCCAGGAGCAAGCCAGGTCAGGTGGACTCTGCGATTCTGCTGGAGCTGTTTAGCTCAAACCCAGGCAGGGTTTCCAACTGAGCCCCACTGCCAGGAGATTGGGTGGAGTGCCTGAAGAGGGTACAGTTTGGAGAGGATGTGATGTCACTTCGAAGGGATGCTCTAGGCTGCCTCTGCTAGTCTCTATGGGCTTTAGTAGAGACACTAAGGGAAATTCCCAGAGTGGCACTATACAGAAGCCATTTTTTCTCCTATTCCTCAGTTCCTCAGGACAGGAAATTAGAGCTTGGACAGAGTAATTCCTCACCTGGGGCAGGAAAATGGAAGGCCATGGTAGTGATAAAGATGGATGTTGGGTGGTCGTGTTAAATTAGCATTGCAGTGGTCAGAAGGTGTGCTATTGCCGGCTGCCCCAACAGCATTTTACTGTCTTTTATTCTCACAGATAAATGCTAGTTGTGGACTCGATTCATGCTTCTACTGAACTGCCACAACAAGTGTCTCTGTTGATCTTTCTCTGCTGGCAACCCAGCTGGAGTTTTAGTGGAGGTGGGGGACGTGCGAACCGGCATTGTTCCAACACTGCAACATAAACATCCGGCACAAACCTGGAAGTGACATCATAGCATCGGCATGACACTCTAAGGTTAGCCCAGGGAAACACTTGAATGTCACGCTGACATGATAGCACCACCT
>NW_015234445.1:0-703 GCF_001447785.1 Gekko japonicus | reverse complement strand
ACCATGCTTTATCACTTGCTAAGTAAAGAGGTCTGCCCCAGCTCCAAACCATCAGTTAGTACTGCCTGCTACTATCAGATAAGCAAAATGAACCTTGTGCTTTCTTTCGGGAAGGGGGAGGAACCCTTACTGTTTCTCTCCACAACCAAACCTGACCAGAGAATCTATCAGACACTTCCTGTCAGAAGACAGGGAGTTAGGTCACCTGTTCATAAGCAGGGGAGGATCCAACGTGGCAGACAAATCTGCCAAGCAGTAACCGATGACAACTACAATCACTAAGTACATGCAGCTGTTTATTAACACATGCCAGTTGGAACATGCTCCTATGGCAGTTGAGAAAGCTGGGAAAAGTACATGAATACCAGAAAATGGCCAGGGGGCTTAACAGGGCTCCTCCAAGCACCTAGGTCCCCACACTAGCCTATTGAAAATAGGAATGGTTCATGGGATGATGAAACTTTAAGAGCATGTGGCCTGTAAGACATTAAGAGCACAATACACAGGATCACCCCATCAAATGAGGACAGAGGAAAAGATTTATGAATCCTAAGCTGTAAAATGTGGTTTTGGGGTCCTACATTCAATTCTGTTGGATTACACAGCTCTGGTCAGAGATCCTACAGTTAACATTTGGAACTGGACTCAGCAGAACTTGTTCTTTGAACAAACATGCCTAGGATCACATTGAAACTAGACCAGT
>NW_015234444.1:0-703 GCF_001447785.1 Gekko japonicus | reverse complement strand
TTTTTAAAAAAAATAGTTTTATGCATCTGGATTACATGGTCTGTTAATTAGCACCTATCTCAGCAGATATTGACTGATTCCAGAGGAGAAATGAACAGTATGCAGAGACAATTCCATTGACAATTCCATTTTTTAAGCTTTAAGGAACAGATTTCTTGGGGGGGGTATTCATTAATTTCACCCATTTTTGTGCCCTGCCATTTCCCCCCTAAATTGATCAATTAAATTTAGGCTTGAAATGTTGTGCATAAACATTCTGCTTCAGTTCACATTGTATCATGGGGTTTAGAGTAGTAAAGTTATTTTCTTCCAACTTACAGTGGAACAGAAAAGAGCAGCAGTGTCAACATTCAAACTGTCAAATGGCTCTCCTAGGTGTGAAAAGATGATGTTACAGGATGTGAGATTACAACAATTGTCTGATGTAAAAGAGTTATAGCATCAGGAAAATCCAGATACTAAAAGAATGCAGAATTCTTGTTGCTGTGGTAATGATAAAACATGAAACCAACAAAAACTTCTTGAATACAACAACTTGGAAAAGCTCTGAAGCTATCTGGTAAAGCTTCTTAAATTCAGAGAATATTAAAAACTGACAAAACTGCAACATCTACCCACCTGATACATCTGCATGGCTATTGTACCTCAAAATCTTCTTTGAATAGGTCCCTATTTTATCAGAGAAAACAGCTGCCAAATCTGT
>NW_015234443.1:0-703 GCF_001447785.1 Gekko japonicus | reverse complement strand
AGGGCGGGGTATAAATTTGACAATAAAGAAATAAATAAAATAAAAACCAATTGCATGAGATGGTCTGATAGCTGGAAGCAAGGGCTAAGTACTGTATTCTCCTTGGCCATGAATTGATTTGGTGGACAGCCACAGGCTCAGCAAAACTGAAATCCTTCCTCAAGCCTAAGGAGGCTTCTTCTGAAGGAAGTCGTAGGACACCAGCCATGGGAAACAGTAAACATAGGGAAGGGGGTGTTGGTACAAAAGATACACCGCTTTTGGTGTTCATCACCACAACCTAGCCCCTGAGCAATCTCAGTGCCTTCACCTTTGGCAGGGTAGTACGGTGTCAGCAGGTCTCCAAAGTGGTTGCTGTAGGACCCCCTCTCTACTCCTGAAGGGGGCAGGTACCAGGAATAGGGGTACGTCTCCTCCGCTGAGGCTTTCTTGTCATTGATGTCTCCTGGATCGGTGTAAACCACAACCCCAATTACACCAAATCTGGCTCCATTGATCGCCTGCCAAGAAAAGATAGGGTGGATGTGTGTGCGTCAGTGAGTTTGCGATAGGAATTCCGGGATTCCAAGACTAGACTGAATTCCTTCCTAGGACACTGATCACCTGCTAAAATTCTTGCTGTTTTTAATATCTAGCAAATTCTTTTATCTTAAACTTACTTGCAAAGGGTTATTTTCATAGGGATGCCAGCCTCCAGGAGGGA
>NW_015234442.1:0-703 GCF_001447785.1 Gekko japonicus | reverse complement strand
CTCTTACAAAACCTGAATTTTCAATGATTCAATATTACCAACCTTGTTGAAATAGTTGGTTGCAGTTTATCCTGGACATTGGAACAGAAACAGTCACTTCTTACCGTAATATGTTGATAAGGATCTATAGAGGACATTTTGGTTTCAGTAGCTGAGCCTGGGACAGGTGACGAAGGAAAAGACCAGCTGCTGTAATATTATTTCACACTGGATAGTCTCCGACTCGAATTCTTTTCAGTACTGTATAATAATACAAACAAAACAGTGTTACAATTTTTGTGCATGACTCGGTTCTTAGGAACGTAAACAGTTATGGCTACAATGGGCATTTATGGACTTTATGTTGATTTGCCTGCTTGGGGCAAAGGCTGAGGTCATTACACACTAGTGGCTAGTGTGGGGAAGAGCCAATGATGATTGATCAGCACCAGTCAATGACAGGAAGTGCAGTCATGTAATCCTGGAGGCAGGAAGTTCCAGCCAAAGTCCTCCAAGATAGCATTCTCAGGATCCCAACCTTAACTATACATTGATGAATTGGCAGTGACTGATGAGGAAAGAGATCTTTGGGTCATAACGGTTAGTTCAATGAAAAGAACGATTCAGTGGATGGCGATGGTGAGAAAGAATTCTGACCGGCATTATTAGGAAAGTGGATGAAAAATCTAGTAATACATAGATCTATGGTGTAGCCACATTTGGA
>NW_015234441.1:0-703 GCF_001447785.1 Gekko japonicus | reverse complement strand
CCATGCGGCAACCCACTACATAACACTGAGCAAGACAGAATTGTTATTGATTGTTACAGTGCAGATCTATGAACATGTTAGACTTCCCTCATCTTCATATAGATGGTTTAAACCTCTTGGCAACAGGCCTCGCTGATTTCTGGTTGTCACTCCCCCACCATATATTTCTAAGACGTAGTGCAAATCGCTGAAAATTTAGGAATACATCACAAAACTATATTTCTGTCCATTAGAACAAATGGAATGAATTTTCAAATTTCCTGTTACTAAATAAATTTCTATGAAAAAAGTAAGTCTGTTTTAAATGCTCCAATTCACAACCAGGATATCACCAAGTTTAATGCAAAGTCTTGATAACCTTTTACTGAGAGTTGTCACAGACAAAATTGTGATTAAAAACATTGCTTTGCTGAAATAGTCCATGTCCATCGAGCAACATTCTTTTTCGAGAGGCTAGCCAACATCTTTTAGAAGCTCATAAACGGAATAAGATGCTTGACCTGGCATCAGATATGAACAAGAGGGAGTGAACAAACTGAAACTAAGTCCTGGAAAGACAAAAGTAATGCTAGTTAGGAAAGCGGAGGTCTTGAAAGATATTATGCTTCCCACATTTGAGACGGTTCATCTGATGCTTGACGACTCATTTAAGAGTCTGAGGGGTCATACTAGACCCAATATTATTGCTGGAGAAGCAAGTTAA
>NW_015234440.1:0-703 GCF_001447785.1 Gekko japonicus | reverse complement strand
CCCCTCAAACACCAGGCCAAATTATTATTATTATTTTTATAAAGGCCATACAATGTTTCAAAAAGCTTGTGTGGCTCTGGATAAGTCTCCAGCTTGAAGCCATTTCCCTAGTAGTGGGGCAGCCCCTAGGGAAGGCCTCTCTGTCAGCCCCAAATTGGTACACAGATGGTAGCCTCTAGAGGGCGCTGTTGCGCAATCATAGAGACTTTGCAAACTGAAGGGAAGGAGGCAATCTCTTAGGTATGCCGGACCCAAACCTCATAAAAGTTTAGGCAAGACATTGATTTTTTTTCTTTTCTTTTCTTTTTTTAAATAATATTTCTGTACAGGAGCAGAAATCACTATCCTACATTAAAATAACTTCCGAAATATACATTTAAATATATTACATGACACCCAAAGGCACTGATTTGCATTGGGACTCTGCTCCCCATTCCCAGCTATATTGGAAACAAGCAATTTGGGGGGAGGGGGAGAGGGAGGAGTCTACACAACACAATAGCCCCAAAAATCAATGCCTGCTCCATAAAGCCGAAAATGCCGATCAATAAAGTTGATCCGGTCATGTGGATCCCAAGTTCCGTGGTAAAACAAATACTCGTTAATGAATTGGGTCGGAGGTGGAAGCTTGCAAGGGTTGTCTACTGAGAAACCCGGAATCGGTCAGCGATGGCCGCTGCCTACAATTAGAACCCAAAGTTAA
>NW_015234439.1:0-703 GCF_001447785.1 Gekko japonicus | reverse complement strand
TTTTGGCTGTTTGATGCCCAGCACTCTTCTGTTCTAACATGAACTGAAATGAGAACATCCAGGCAATTTGCTCTTCCTTCCTGCCTATACAAGTGGCCCAGAAGAAGACTCATCTTCATGGCATTGAGGAGGACAGTCATGTGTTCTCAGCTTCTGAATCTGACCATCAACTCCAGTTCTCTACAGTAAAAACCATGACAGTCTCAGGACTCCATTAACTGCCAGTATCCTTGGCTTATCAGCTTGTCTCTGTTATATGAGGAAGGAGCAAACCTTGCAAAGGAAACATCAAGCCAACAACATCAGCTGTATGAAAGTGACCATAAGTGGAACAGGGGTTGGCAGTAAAACTGGTGTTTGCTCCCTCCATTTTTCATTACATAATGTGACTTCGCATTAAACGAAAGGCTTCAACATTCCCTCCTTTGTGCTAATTAAGCAAATCACACTTTACCAACATCTTTCTGATCCTACAGATCTAGGTCAAGTCCTAGTACATTCAAGATTTTGTAGACTAGAGATTCATGCTGTTCATTCATTGTGGATTTCTTTAATCAAAAGGCGCATTTTGTTATTAATCCCCAAGTAAACAAAATAAGGATATGGTCAGTAATTAGCCAGGGATCATTTATAAAAACTGCAGTCATTTCATATGAATTTGAGTCTGAAAACCATCCAAGGCCCCAGTCACACGGGCCGGATA
>NW_015234438.1:0-703 GCF_001447785.1 Gekko japonicus | reverse complement strand
TGTGGGCTGGGCCAAAAAAGGAATGGTTGATGGCTATATTTGTAGGCCAATTCTTCCCATTTTGCTTTGCTTGGGTCTGGCCAGAGCTGGCACAGTCCCAGAAGTGGATGGGTGTAACTTGCTTGGGGGTGATAAATACCTTGAACAGACCCTGCGAGATAGACTTGTGGATGAAAGTGGGGATACTGATGTTTATTGATGGGTAGATTGGATTGTTTGCTCTGCAAACTTGATTTTAGCATCATTGTAAGCTGCTCTAAGCTCTTGAAAGAACACAGCAGAACTTTAAAACTAATGAATAAATATGAACACAGCAGATTTGGTCCCGCAGTACCTCAAATCTTAGTGGTATTCGGAAGTTCTCTGTGACCTCTAATGTAGTTTGTCAGAAGAATTTGTGAGGTGTGGTGTGGGTCTGGACTCCAGTTCTTTCACTGTTATTTATTCTGTTTGCAGAGGCTGGAACTGGTAGACATCATCTATGTACGTGGCTGCATCCATGCAGTGGGCTTGTGGCTGAAAGACAATTTCGAGGCTACTTTTGGAATGGTTTGCTCTTTGCTGCTTCCTCAGGTATGTGGATTGTTTTGCTATCCGGGGGCTCTTCGTCCTTTTCTTTACTAAGGCAGCAGTAAAATAAATTACTTCTTTCTTTTTCTATTGGCAAGTTTAGATCTTGATAAATTACTTTCCAAACTGTTCA
>NW_015234437.1:0-703 GCF_001447785.1 Gekko japonicus | reverse complement strand
GTGCTATTATTAGCAGCCGGTTCCCATCTCTGCTCCATAATGACTCTTGGGGTCCTGATTTAATTCTCCCTCCACTCTACAACTGAACTGCCATTTCTGGTAGGGCTGCTTCTTAATCCCCCTCCCACACTCTCCATATGGGGGGTCCCACCCAAAATTCGGGGTGATGTACCCAAAACACAGAAATTATCTTAATAATTCTTAGCATTCTTCAGACACTGTCAAACCCAGGTATCCTTGGACTTCTACAATTTTGGCTTTTTGTACATTCTTTAATTTTCAATGAGCCCTACTTTGCTTGTCCCTGAATTCTTTCCTGAGACTCCAATTTTCAGTGACACATTTATGCAAATGTTGTTTTTGTCAATTACTTAAAAAAAAACCTTTTACAAATCAGTTAGAATGTGTTCTGTTATATGATATTATCTGAATGGCACCAGTTGCTATATGCCATGCTTTGCCATTTCATATGCTCTTTGCTTTCTAGTCACTGTAGCTTTTAAACTGATCACCATTACCAGATTAATTTTTAATCAGAAGGAACAGTGGTTGCCAATATTCTTTAACTTGTCAGTGGAGCCTGTGTTTTGTGCATGATTGGTGGGTTAGGATACTTTGTATTTCAATGGAGGTAAGGGAGGAATTGCTACTTAGTTGGAGATGTATGTGAATGAATGTTATTGGTTTAGGGTTGCCAGGTCTA
>NW_015234436.1:0-703 GCF_001447785.1 Gekko japonicus | reverse complement strand
TAACAAATGAGTTTTACACCTCTGCTCTAGAGTCTCAGGCAGAGGTCTTTCACCTTACCCAGTCCCTGACCGGGAAATGCCACTTTCTGCATGAAAAGTAGATGCTCTATCACTGAGCTATGCCCCCTCCCTTGCAGTGGACCCAGTTCAGATCCTCACTCAGAAGCCAAACTGGCTTATGGCCAAATTCTGCTTTAAGATTTGTAATGTGTCGTATCTGGGTTCCTTCAACCTGACTTTGCCTCACATGTGGATGCCCAGTGGGGCAATAGCACCCCTGAACTGTTTCAGGTCAGGGAAACAGGGTGGAGGTGAGCCTGAACCCCCTTTTGCCCCCATGTTGTGACCCTAAGCTCTTACTAAGTACTCTTGCAGCTGATGAGTGACTGAGTTGACGTCAGGTCGGAGAAACACCAGACATAAAACATTAAAATCTGTAGCATGTAGTTTGGTCCTGACAACGTCCTGTTGCCATGAGGCTAAAACTGAGAAGGAGAAAGTTGTGTATGCCTCTCCTTGAGTTCCTTGGAACAAGGATGAGTTGATAGCTCCCTAGAGAGACAAGGATGGGTAAGCACCAAACTATTGTTAGCCTTCTGGTCTACTCTGGAGGAGGGTCACTGAACCCTCCCCCAGTGACTAACCAACTCAGTTTCACTACTTTTCTTCTAATTTGGCAAGGATGTTATGGAACATTGTGTGC
>NW_015234435.1:0-703 GCF_001447785.1 Gekko japonicus | reverse complement strand
CTTGACGGCACTTTGCGCACACACAATCCCCCCTCCTCACACCACACCTGCTTGGATTACCTGCAGTGGACCAGAGCCGGACCACTTTCCGCGTGTTGCTCCACGTGCTTCCTCATGAGGTCTCGAAAGTGAAGGATGGCACTCGCGACCGAGGGTACCCCATGGTCCGGCCACGACGTGTAGTGGTAATGGCGGGCGAGGCGGACCTCATGTTCGTTCTTCTGTTGGGAGACACAGAGCCCTGAGGTTCCCTTCACCCTAATGGAGACACCCCTGGGGAGAGGGTCCCCGGCATCGGCACAGAGCCGCAGGAGGCTGAACCGGCTAGACCCCGCCGCCACCAGTACTGCTCACCCGCTTGATGGTGAAGTCCCGGATGGTCCAGTCCAGGAGGATGGTTTCTATGACAACCGAGACCGTGATGTCACCGTAGGTGCAGGGTGTGTAGTCCAAGGGCCAGTATCGTTCACATTTCACCTACCCAAGGAGCAGGGGAGTCAGGATGAGCAGCAGAGTTACTGGGATGCATATCTTTGAGGGGGTGTGGCCAAGCAATCATCATCAGACTCGTGTTACATTTGAGCTCCACAGTTTACAGATCAAACCCCATTCCAGCGTGTTCTTACTGCAAACTGGGAGCCATTTTGGTCTCAGAATTCTCTGTTTCAGACTGCAGTCCCCAGTGGAAGGCAGCTGGATGGTT
>NW_015234434.1:0-703 GCF_001447785.1 Gekko japonicus | reverse complement strand
TTTTTTTTTTAGCTGTGAAAGACCCCACAGCAGTGGAACGAGCAAATTTATTGAATATGGCTAAACTGAGTATCAAGGGGCTCATTGAATCTGCTTTGAGCTTTGGACGAACTCTTGATTCTGATTACCCACCTTTGCAACAGTTCTTTGTTGTTATGGAGCATTGCCTGAAACATGGCCTTAAAGGTAAACTTGGCTTGTTTTTATTTTGTATTAGTCTTGTCAAAACATCTTAGTATTTTGTTTTGGTCTGTAGTATCAGAATGCTACAGTAGATTAGTCATCATGGTTGGCTCTGGGAGGCAAACGTAGCAGGTATATTAGTCAGTAAGCACAACAGAGATTTCTCCATACCACCCACCCACCAGTTTTTGACTGCCTTCACTGATCCACACTGTCAAGATCTTAAACCCCAGTGATTCCGAAGGACAAGCTGCTTGCTTCCAGAGATGAATCCATTAATATTTCTAGGGATAGTTGAAGTATCCACCACTTTTACAGGAGTTTTCTGCTTCCTTGGTGTCTGGCTCTTGTAATCAGCTTAAAAGGTGGCATTTGCCACATTCAGGCAACATAAACCACAGTTTAATCTTGTTTATCAAACCGGGGTTTGTGTCTTGCCCACAAACTGGGATTCTAAAGTGTCCTTACTTGGATGCCACAACAAACTGTGGTTATGTTGTCGAAGGCTTTCACGGCCAGA
>NW_015234433.1:0-703 GCF_001447785.1 Gekko japonicus | reverse complement strand
CCCTCCCATGTTGAAGATAGTTTGATGAGGATGCGGTCTTTACCAATTCCCACGTCCTTATAAAGATCTATGAAGTGTCTAGCCTTCTTAATCATGCCTTCCTTGTCAAATGACAACCTTTGGAATAAAGGGATTTTTTTAAATTAAAAAAAAAAAGGTTACAAGCATTCATCATGGTGCCTTAAATATAGATCACTCGTTTTACTGTTGTCCGCCCCTCAAAAAAGGAGATGAGATCATGCTCATCTGCAGAGGAATACTGGTCTCGGTGACAAGCACCAACCCTATAGTAAGAACGTTAACAGGCATCACTGCGATTTAGCATCTTCTGAGATTTGCTCTATTCAGTTACACACTTCAGCCAAACGCCACTTAGGTCAGCAACCCAGGGAATCAGAAGACTGCTTCTTTACCTTTTATCAACACAGATGTGCTCATTTCCCCAATGCATCACACATGAAGATTATATACACAGCCTGTTCTATATGTATAGGGAATGCACTGCCCAACATATGTACTCATGAAAAGTTCTTGTACCCTTACTCCCAGTTCTATACAGTCTTTATCTAGGTAACTGCAATTGAAAAATGAAGTCAGAAAAGACACACCTTGCATCTACCTCTGTGGACACACGGCCAGGTATTCTTTTCAATATTTCTGCGCCAAACAATATAAAAAGCTTGTCGCAAGCCTTTGTAACTTG
>NW_015234432.1:0-703 GCF_001447785.1 Gekko japonicus | reverse complement strand
ACCAGAAATGACACTTTCCCCACTTCTCTAGATAGTATGAGCAGAAACCATCCTAATCTCTCTCAGTGTTGGGACTGTGAGCAGCCCATTATGACAAACATAGTCCAGCCAGGCCAGTAAGAGCTTAAAAGGGTAAAACCCACTAAAGTAAGGATTTTGTTCTCCCCATCTGCCAGCAAGCTAGGTAACACGTGAGCTGACACACTTAACAAGCTACAGTGCACCAGTGAGTCACCGAACACTGCAGTAATTGGTGTCATAAAGGCTGCCCCTGAGCCACTCTACTTATTAGCAAATCATCACCTCTGCTGGCTGCGCTGGAGGGTTGTTGCTAGAGGTTTCCTAATCAATCCCTCAAGGAAGTTTTCACAGAACACAGCAAATGATTCTGATTGTTATTTGGCTATAGGTTATTCAGTTGACCCAGTAATTTGGATATATTCTGGGTTTCTTCTTACTTTTATCTTCACTTTATATTAAAATGCCCCCATGATATTGTCAGTAGGCTAGAGAGAACTTGAAAGTCAGCTGTGGGACCTTTGTTTAGAAGCAGAGAACAAGCAAGTAAGAACAGATGATTCACAATATAGGCAATCACAAATGAATTCCAAAGTTCAAAGGTTAAAATTATATTTATCATCAATACATCATCAGAGCTATTCTGAATTAGGTCCTTCTAGTCTCTGCAAACCACAGTTGCCTG
>NW_015234431.1:0-703 GCF_001447785.1 Gekko japonicus | reverse complement strand
TTTTTTTTTTAAGTAGAAGAACTGAAACAAACAGTTGAATAAGTGGATAATTCGACTGTCAGTTCTTTGCTTTGATTCTTGAAGGGCCACTAATACAACCATGGACTATCCGCTATCATTGTAAGCCTAAAAGTGGGATACTGGACAGTTATGGGAGGAGTAGCCAATTCATTTAGTAACCTGGCTCGTGTACACCAGTGGTGTAGTAATACCTTTTATTAGGACCAACAAACCTGTGCCTGGTAGAGAACAAGATATTGTGGTTCCCATAAACCTTCATGAGCTTGGATGTTCAAAACAACAAAAAGGGGTGGGTGGGAGAGGGATGTTCAGCGCGTGATTGCAAAACCTGAGTCTACAGGCTTAAAATGGAGTATAGGAGGTATTGCAGAGTGACCATAAGGTGTTGTAGGTTGTATAGTACTGGGTTTCAATTGACTCAGATACAAAAAAATTAATGCACCCATGTGGATACTTGAAATTTTTCATGCATACCTCTTATAAACTTTTAGGGTTATGAAACCGAACAGTCTCAGGAGTGGCTGGATGAGGTCCAATCCAGAGACACTGGGAGCCCCATGATTGCATTAAAAAAAATAATGGTGGGATCTCCAATCTCCCGGCATATAAGGCCGGGCTTTGATTGGAAGTGCAGAGTAAGTGGAGGTGGGGCTTAAGCTTCCCCCAGCACCATTTTCTCAGT
>NW_015234430.1:0-703 GCF_001447785.1 Gekko japonicus | reverse complement strand
GAGTTTATACTGGTAAAGTCTGTGGTTGTCATCCACTGTGCTCTCTTCCATCCATGTTTGCCTCCCCCTGTTTGGTGTTAGTGCTCATTGTGTGTCTGTGCATTTAGACACAAGGTATCTCGCAAAAGACTGCAGTCTTTGTTAGTGGGTAAAGGATAGGTGCAGGCAGGTGGCCATGGCTGGAGATCTCTCATCAGTCACTGTTGCCAGTTCTGCTCTTGCTCTTTTCTTACAGTAGGCTTTTATTTCAATGGCACTCAAGATTTTACATTTACTGGCTTCATGAGTCAGAATTAAGAGGCTTTGACAGTGTCATCCTTCCGCCAGCCAAGGCGTCAAATCAGATGTCATGCCATGGATACACATCATCAGTTTTCCTATTTCATGTAAATCTTCTGCAATCCCCCTTCATTTGCACTGTGCCCTTGTAATGACCCCTTTTCATTTCCCTGTCCTTTCTTAAGGCCTCCTTCTTAATGTTTTTTGCCAATGCTCTGGGTTCTTGAGTTTCTTACTTTATAGAGTAGTATGCTGATCCCGAACACTTCACATGGAAGTAAATACATTTTCTTTATGTGGCAACTGGAATATATAATTTCATGTGCAGTTTTATTTTCTTGAAGAAGGAATTTGAGTATTGCTTAAATATTTGGGTACCTCTGCTTTGTGAAGAACACTAGAAGAAGAGGAGATTGGATTTATA
>NW_015234429.1:0-703 GCF_001447785.1 Gekko japonicus | reverse complement strand
AAAAAATGGAGTGTGAATGCTACACTGGAGGTAGCCAGAACTCATCAGCGCTATTGATCATCAGCAGGATCAGTAGTGGTATTGTGAACCAAGGGGTAGAAGCTGTGGGAACTGAACTGAGCTAGACTCTTGCTTCATTAGCTACTAGAACTATAGATGTCTTCTTGGGACCAAAGAGCCCCTTACCTAAAAAAACAACAGTTGCCCTGCTGGATCAGACCAAAGATCCAAAATTCACTGTAGTCCATCACAGATGCTGTCTCAGACCCTGAGGAAGAGCATGAAGCATTGAGGCACTCAGAAATACATTGCCAGTGTTAAATGATCTACATTGTATAATGATTTATTTTTGAGCTCATTTCAAAGATCTGGATACAACATATGAAACCCTAAGTGGACCACGACCCAAGTGTTGTAGAAACTGCATGAGCTTCCCAGTCAGCTATGAACAGTTTCTGCAGCCCTGCTGTATGTGCCCTCACCTGCAGAGGCAAAGGAAGTAAGCAAACATTTGAGACTAGGCCTTTTCTGTGATGGATTTTCAATTACGGAACTCCATCTCCACAGCAGTTTGCCTGGTAAAAACCCTCTTACGTTTCATGCATCAGGAGATAACCTTTAGAAAACAAATCTCAGGCTTTCTGTTGATTTCTCCTTTCCTTGCCTTCCTCAACACATGTTGTAATGCTCAAATAATTGCTGC
>NW_015234428.1:0-703 GCF_001447785.1 Gekko japonicus | reverse complement strand
CTTCCACTGAGCCACAGCCCCTCCCCTGCGTCTGCCATCCCAACATTCTGTGGCCCTCCCTCCAGGATTTTGCAGAGTAGTTCAGCAGCTCTCCCCTTGTGATTCCCTCCTCCCCCCCAACACAATAAATGCGGTCGCTTGGACCATCCAGTGCTCTTTCCCCTAATTGGATTGTGGCCCGGCGTTTTCATGCTGTCGATAAATGTTATCCTTTCCCTCGGTCCTTCCAACAAGGCAATTTACCCGTAATGGATTATCAAGAACATCTTTCATTACGGGTGGTTGTGTGCTTTCCTCTCCCTCAAATCCCTCTCATTTCCTCTTTTCAGAATAATAAAAAAGAAGAAGAAGAGGTCTTCAGTGCTAATGACTTGAAAGCACATTTCCCTAAACAATACAGACCAGAATATAGCACCGCTCTCAGTTTGATCGGTTTATTGAGCTTGGGAGACATTTATGCCACAAAGAAGCTCTGATTCAAAAAGGAGTCCCTGGATCCATACAAGGCTCTGTGTGGACTGTAGGCTATATATGTAGAAGCACAGTTTATTCAGACTGCGGCGGAAATTAGGGTTGCCAACTGACCGTGGGGGGGGGACCAGCCGGGCTTGCTCCTGTCGCTTCATTTCCATTCAATAAAAAGCTTTGCCTGGTTATTTCTGTGTGTTTATTGGCTGCTAAACAAATAGGGTGGGGCCATATG
>NW_015234427.1:0-703 GCF_001447785.1 Gekko japonicus | reverse complement strand
AAAAAGAAAAGAAAAGTCTTGTGTAACTTATAAAAAAGGCGAAGCACCCTTTGAATTCCTGCTAGAGTCGGGGGAAGGGGGTGGGAGAGTGGCATGGAGGGGTCTGGTGCGACCTTGGTGAACTGGTACATAGCTGCCCCCCTCCCTTTCCTCTTCCTGGGATAAAAACAGAGTTGTTTGTTCTGATGGCTTAGCCTGTGTTTGGGGCGGGGCACAGAGACATAGCCTACGGAGATTTGCTTTATGGGGAGATGCTGTGGGTGGGTCTTAGGGACACACCACATCTGAACTATTCATTTGTGGTCGGGAGGTAATTTCTGCCTTTCCCCAAAGTGTGGGTGTTACCACTGGAGCGGCTTGCTCTGTGAACAGCGACCTACTGTACATAGGCTCTCCGCACTTGGTTCAGCATCGTCTGGCTTATAACTGGGGTTGGTTTGTGCTGAGGGACTGGGTGGGGGTGGGGGCAGAAATTCTCTTCAACCCTAGGGAAGATAGGTTTTTCATTTTTCCCTGCACTGTAATTCTCTAAACTAGGAGTGCAACATTTGGCTGATGAATTACTTAGATTAACTTTTTAAGAAATCGAGTGATCACGGGCTTGAAGAAACCTTACTTGATAAATCAGTACAGTAATTCAGTCTGCACGTGAATAAAGTGTGTTTTCTTTATTTTTTCTGATGTGCTCATGTGTCCTTATAGG
>NW_015234426.1:0-703 GCF_001447785.1 Gekko japonicus | reverse complement strand
TGAGGACATTTAACGAGGTTTAAACTACAGGCATTTTCTTGGTGGGGGGATAATGGGGATTTATTGCATGTTGCATGTTTTTAAACCTAGGAATTGTAAGTTTCCTTGAGCCACAAGTGAAAGGTAGGGAATATTTTAATAAATAAATATTATATAACACAAAGGTCTAGGCATTGGCTTTATAGAAGTTACAATTTGTCTGCCTTTCCAGAAACTCATCCCTAAGTGACTCTGTCAACAAATATGAAGAAACAGCTCACGTTGTCTGAGCCAGGAGTGAGTTACTGAAAGGACAACAATGTTGGGCTGCCTCATTTCCCAACTGAAGACCATTTTCATAAATGAGTTCATATGAATTTTTTTTGGAAATCTGTTCTTCATTTCTCGCCCCACATTTTCAAAACAGAATATACAAGCCACCAAATGGAAATGTGGATGTGATGCTAGGAGAAATCAAGACCCATGCAACTGAAGTGGCCAGGACCAGGACATCACTGAACTTTAGAAACAGCCATGGACCACTGTGCCAAAAGCTTCACTCCTTGACCCAGCATTACCCATATGTATTATGCAGTGCATATTGAACAAATAAAATGGGAAAGCATATTCCATATATATATATTTGGTATTTATTAGATTTTAGCATTTCTATAAAAGTATCTTAATGTCATGTGTAATCCTGAGAACATCAGGAGGTATTATA
>NW_015234425.1:0-703 GCF_001447785.1 Gekko japonicus | reverse complement strand
ACTGCATCTCACAACACTCTAGGAATTTCCCAAATCTGGTAAAAACCATAGAGATGTGGGAGATTCCTAGAGCATCACGTGACACCATGGCATCACTTCCAGGCACGAAACCTGAAGTGACATTGCAGCATTGTGCGTTCCAACTTCCATAGTCCCCGCCCCCCAATGCTAATTCTGGCTGCCTCTCCAGTTGGAGGACTTGGGTTGTTTTGCAGTGAAGTATCTGTAAGGATCCTGAGCGGAACAGTTTTAACTGTTGGAAGTAGACTATGCAGTCTTCATTTGAACAGAGTACACCACCACTTCAGAGGGGACAGTGGATCTAGCAAGGCAGGTCAGTTCCTGTATTTTCCCCTTTGTTTGCTCTGCAGCTGTCCCTTTGTTTACCCAGAATGCTGCTCTCAGGGGTTCCTTCTTTCTGGTTAACTCCTTCTCTACCTGCTCCTTTCATGAGGGCAAGATGTGCCCTCTGCAATCTCTCCCCATCCTAGCATAGATAGCTAAAACCTTCAACTCTGCCTTCCCTATCCAGCGTGGCCTTCCTTTTCAATAAAGGACATGTTTCTTTTCTAAAGCAATACACTTCATGTGAACTTTGTTCCATAAGCAGCATTCCCCTACCACAGCACAAACCAATCTGTAATGCTAACAGTAACAACACCCAGGAAAGTAGCAGAGGGGCCGTGGCTTGGTGGTAGAGCAT
>NW_015234424.1:0-703 GCF_001447785.1 Gekko japonicus | reverse complement strand
AAAGAGCCCCAGCTGCTGACACCTTTCTCTTCTTGAAGCCACTACCATGGTTGCTGTTTACTCAATATTACAAGAAGAGTCAACCCACAGCATTAGGGCAACAGAGGGATGTATCAGTGATTTCCCTATCCATTTATAGACACTCACCCACACCACCAAGGATCATGGCTATCCTTGCAAAGATATCAAATACCCTTCCCCTACCTTCAGGTAGCCCGTCCGCCGGTCAAGGTTCAAGTGCAAGTTTTTGATTTCGCCAAATTCTGCAAACTTGTCATGAATATCCTCTTCTGTGGCCTCCTCGTGGACACCAGTGACAAAGAGAATCCAGCCTTCCACCGCTGTAGCAATGGGAGGCAAGACACGGGAAGCCGTCAGTGGTACTCAGACAAAACAGCTGAGTGACGGACCATGCCAAGTAATCCCCCCCCTCCGCAAAGCCCTGGGAAGAGAGGTGATGATCACCAAGGGGTGGAGACAGAGGCACACTCTGAGGATACTCACATCGCTGTGGGCCTGGTTCATCCCCATCCTGTTCTACGCTGTCGTAGTCCTCGCGAACTCGGGCTCTGGAGCCCTCCTCTGATCACAGACAGACACACAAAAGAACAAGCCAAATAGATGAATGGACGGAGCCCTCAGAAAGGGGAGCTCACTGCACGTGAGCAGCAGTTCAAACTTCCTCTGTGGCTCCTTGTCTCTT
>NW_015234423.1:0-703 GCF_001447785.1 Gekko japonicus | reverse complement strand
CTGCACTTGTTATAAAGAATCTGCTGCATTGCACAAACTGTCCTTTGGCTCTCTGTCAGATCTCTTTCCAGTGACACTGCTGCTGTGTCATCATTACAGTGCTTCACTGGCTGGAGATGAAGGCGAGAAAAAAAGGCTTTGATGGTACAATTCTCTGTGTTTCCTTTTCTCCACCCTGCAGCGCACTCAGTCAGATGGTCTGTTTTCTTGACATCAAAGAGTATGTAATATGTGTTAAGGTTTGCTTTAAATTCATTCATAAGGATATTAGGGTTCAGGGCATGCATTTTGTTGCAAAAACAACAGTGCTTAATGGCTTCCATGTGGTGCAGAGTGAAATGTGGATTAGTGCTATTATTTTGAATTGTTGTGGTGTGACAAGTGTTAATGAGGCCCAGTTAAACCTGATGGATCTTGCCATGAGAAGTATGCTGGATTTGACCTGGTTCATTGTGGCCAGTGGGGCAGAATAGGAACTCATATTAAAAAGAGGCAATGATGATTCATGCACTACAGAAGTTAATAAAAATTGGATTTATACATTTAAGGACCGTGTGGCCTTTATGGTATTGCTACTGTTAGGAGAAGGGAATAGGGTATGCAAGTTGATAAAGGACATTTGAAAATCTGGGTTCATATAACTTTTCAACATCAATGATGGTGGAGTTGGGCCAGATTCACAAAGCTTTACTTTGGTGTCTGT
>NW_015234422.1:0-703 GCF_001447785.1 Gekko japonicus | reverse complement strand
CTGTTTCTTAAGAATCCAGCAGTGAGTTTGTAGTGGACTGCATGGGGATGAATCTGCCACAATAGATAATGTTGCAACGGTGTTATAGGATAAGTTTCCTGTGCTGACATAGTGTCAGATTACTATAAGAGGTGTTTGCACATACATGATACTGCCAATCATATTTTTCCAGGACCATTTGGACCAAATGGAAAATTCTAGAAGGTTTGCTGATGGAACTGGGTTTTTAGGATCCTGAATGAACTCTGGAATGAATTCTAGACATTCATTAGAGCCTGGATAAAAAGTCTTATTCTTCTGAACAATTTTCAGTGTGAACTCCACAGTCTTCCCAAACTCATTCTTTCTTGCTGCCAAGGCTGGTGATTGCTGACCCTGTTATGGATAGTTCTGGCCGCTTTCAAGCCCAACCAAGGGGGGGGGGATGGGACCCAATGTATTATGGATCACCCCCTTTATTTCTGAACATGACCTTTCCCCCCTCTTGCCTTCTTCTAATTGAGATGGTTTGAAGGGAATAATATCAATAACATGACTTCTCTATTTTATGCATTGGCCTATATCTTAATAGTATTTGGATCCTACAAGAACTGCTGTTCTGCAGTTTTGATCCATTCAAAAGTTTCTCATTCCAGTACCAGACATGAAGAACCAGTTCCACCTGGAAACTCTAATTTAGGTGTCTCTTGCATGGTAACTGAGC
>NW_015234421.1:0-703 GCF_001447785.1 Gekko japonicus | reverse complement strand
CCCATTGAAAACAGCATGCACATTTCCAAAAGCCAGTTGTACCACATTGTACTGTTAGGAATAGTTGAAGCAACCTGACGAACAGCCACGAACAGGTTGATGAACAGATGAACAGTTCATCGAAAAACCAGCTGCCTTTTCTTGACTAATGAGGAAGAAGTGACCCAGACTAGCAGGTGTTGAAGAGAAACTGATTTTAACCCGGAACTCACACACATCTCCAGCCCTTTGTTGTGACCAGACAATTTTTATGTGTGTGTTTTTATTGCCGAAACAATGCTATTTTTTAATGTTTATGTTTCACTACTGCATGACAGTTCAAGCACATCTTGAAGAAGCAGTTCCGTAATAAGTAATGTCCAAAGAGGAGGAAGGGGAGAGCCTAGTGTGTGTTCATTGACCTTCTTCATGTTATACTTAGAGGCACATGGTGTGTTCACTGTACTTAATTTTGTCTCTTCTCATGAGTCACTTCCCTTCTTTACTTCCCTTCTGCCAATTCCCTTAGTGATGATGTCCACAAACACCTCATTAACAATCAACTCTCTAGTTTCTTTCACAGTGCACTGGAGTTAATTGTACAGCATTAATTGTCTTTTGTGCTTAATTGCGTCTCAAGCCAACAAAAGCAGAAATTGGTTTACTTTACGATAGACAGACCAAAGGCAATCCCCCATCCAGTGATTCGTCGGCTGCATTCAAA
>NW_015234420.1:0-703 GCF_001447785.1 Gekko japonicus | reverse complement strand
TAAATAAAGCAATTCGGCTAACACAGCCTTGTTTGTTCATGTGTCTGTAATGAGGGCTTCACCTAAGTTTCCAAATACAGCAAACAGTAGTTTCCTAGGGCTGTTTGAATTTGCAGAAATGATGTGGAGGTAAAGATTGAAGTTCCTTCTCCACGTGCGCGTTGCATTTGCAATTGGAATACAGGTGCTGTGCACATGGGATGAATTGAATTCCCAGTGCAAATGTGATACAAAGTCGGTGACCAGGAGAACTTTGTATAATGCAAATCATTCCCCAGACAGGGGTTGCATCCTTGACTGGCTGTCTGGCACTAATTACTCTGTCCTTGAACTTTCCCTGCTTCATTTCCAGGGCTTTGGCTGTTATCTTCTCTACAAATGCTCATTTTTCAATGCACAGAAAGGGGAAATGTGTCTCAAAACCAATTATACATCTGTAACCTTTGGTGCCAAGTTGGAGGCAGAGATAAGAAGTTTGTTTTAAAAAGTAAATAAACAAACAAATGAAGCAGATGGACCTCTAGAGGCTTCATGATGGGTCTTACAACTCTGCCCAGGAACTAGTGCAAGCAAAGCTAGACCTTGAAGAGCTGCTTGCAGCTGGACTGATTCGTTTAAATTATGGGCAGAAAGGTGCCCGCTGGATATTAGGGTTGTTGTTTTTTACTGTTAATAGTAGTTCAGCAGTGGAATCAGCTACCTA
>NW_015234419.1:0-703 GCF_001447785.1 Gekko japonicus | reverse complement strand
ACAGCTAGTAATATAGGGCAGGAAGGAGGGAGAATCTGTGCGCTGTCTGCAACCCTTACCTCAGGAAGCTTCTCCTCTTCTTCTGTGACTTTTTCAGTTTTGGGGAAGATGGGCAGAGGATATGAAAGTACTCTACAGGACAGCATTATGAGGAGGAAGCTCTTCATGTTTGCTCTCGGTTTAAGCCGTAGGACGACAGAACTCCTCAGGCTAGGATCTGTCTTTGTGCCGCAAAGCATCCCCTATATATATACATAGCCATGTTTGCTCTATAAAATCAGCAGGGGCGTAATTCACAGTATGATAACATCCTCAGACTTGACAAGCCAAAGTCATGCTTCTTGGACCCGAATGGGTCATGCACATCATAGATTCCCTAAGTTTAAAACTTTCTGATCTGGCAGTCACTAAGACAATGGGTGGGATTCTAGTTGTACCAATATTTGCCTTGTGTTTACAGAGACTTAAAAAATGAAGTATCCTAAAGGGAACAGATGAGGAAGTTTTAGCCTCTTTTAAAAATGTCATCTCAAGTACTCCTTCCAGCAGAACTTTGGGGGATAGGATTTATGGCCTCTCATGAAAAGGAACCAAACTCTTCCTTATAGAAAATAATGACAGGCGTTTGCCTGCCCCCAAATCAAAACAGGATTAGGTTGGTAACCCTCCCACCCCCAGATAATTCTACTTGTTAGTGTTTTAT
>NW_015234418.1:0-703 GCF_001447785.1 Gekko japonicus | reverse complement strand
GGAAAATCTACAGCAACTACTAAATATATTCCTTGTTCAGGGCCACAAAATACCTTGAGTCGGCCCTGGCAATTTTTTTTCAGAAGCTGCCTTTTGCTATACACTATAAGGAACCCGCCAAACGATATCCTTGGTAGGACTACGTGGAACTAAAGGAACTGTACAGCAGAGGGAGCCAGACAGCCGGCTATGGAGGTGATCTCCAAGCCTTGGGACTAAGAGCTGTTCGTGTTTGACACCACCCCTGTCTTGACCGCCAAATTAACCTTACCCGATCCTTATAAACTTTAATCAAATACAATTTGGTGGTTTCTTTTTGCATCCACTTGCCCCCTGCTTTCCCAGGGAGAGAGGCTCAAATGGAATCGGAATCCGAAGTGTGTCTCCGGCTGCAGCTGGTCTGAGGTTCTCGTTCCATCCAAGTTTTTAAAATGACAACATCGGAGATGATGGCCTGTTTTGGCTCGGAAGCTGTAAATCCATCAGACGCTGTACGCCTCTCTCAGAGCAGCACAGGGGGGAACATCTGCCAAACCCCGGACAGGTAGGAAACCTGTGAAATCATCCTTCCTGCCTGGACTACTTTGCAATGCAAATGGAAGACTCCCCGCTGGCCAGAATGCTCATTTGCATGACAAACGCTCCATTCCTGTTTCATGGTAACAATCGGACACACTTTCGCCTTATACGGGCTGCCAGTTTT
>NW_015234417.1:0-703 GCF_001447785.1 Gekko japonicus | reverse complement strand
CCTCCCCAGCCTCCATCACCAAAAATCCATCATACAAGGTTTGAGTCTACCCTCAGCTTCAGTTGCTGGGTTGGGCTGCAGAGTTGTTGTTCTTCCCTGTGAAATCTTTCTTTTTAAACCTTCTTCCGAGCCACAGGAGGGAATTTGTAAATACCGCAAGAGAAAGTTCAGGTCGAGGAGAAGAACTTTAAAGGCTAAGTTGGTAAAGTCTCCGGCACTGCTTTTCATTAACAACATATGTCCAATTACATCCCAACAGCTTCTCTTGAAGCCAAAGAACACGTAATTGCCTACACTGGCTAAATAATGTATGATGGTTACCATCATTTCTTTTCTGCATCATTTCTACATCTGTGGAGGGGTCCATAATTAACTTGGCCTGCCTGACACTTCCATTTCAAAGAAAATTATATATGGTGCTCAATAAGGAAATCACGACTTTTTAAAATGCCCTTTGAAGATTTCTTAATAGAAAGTGGAAGTCCATTTCCCTCTCTTGGTTTAAAGGAACCAAAATTTATAAATGCTTTCAGGAAACAAAATAAATTTTCTAGTCATTTATGTTGTACCTGATTACATATATTTCATTTAGCATTTTCATTTTTTCCCCTCCTAACCATGACTTTTAAAAATAGGTATTTCCATCACTTAATGCTGACGTTTCGAGTTGGGATGTAGGCTTTAAGTATTCTTTAAAAAAAAA
>NW_015234416.1:0-703 GCF_001447785.1 Gekko japonicus | reverse complement strand
CACTATGTTTCATTTCTTGCTGATTTTTCAAAAGCATTGGATGGTGTTTGGAAGTTCAATTTCAGCAAAGAGTGTCTGGCGGGATCCAGCTTCTGATCCTTCTGATAGCCCGTCGATCTGGTCGGCCATTGATTGTCTCGTGTTTCGCCACCACCCTCGTAGGGTAAGAAGAGCCAGAATGTGCTCCCTTCTGTAAGACGAAAAGAGAATTCTTCATGAACACGAAGAAACAAAATACATATGCAAAATGAGCTGGAAACAACCCACCCTCTGCAAGGATAACAACAAACCTACTGCCAACGTGCCTTGGCAGACATCCTTCCCCAAATTGGTATGGGCCAAAAATAGACAGGACTGGAAACTCCAAGTGCGGGAAAGACAGTAGGGCAATAGTCTGCAATGTGGACAGTTGTATATAAACAACAATGTGACTGCAACAGCTGTGATTTGTTTGTCCTATCTAGACAGAATCTAGCGAATTCTGCCTGTCTTCCCCGTATCTTCAGCCCTCCTTAGATTACAAAGATTTAACAAGTGCAGTCAATCATGCTTCTTGAATCTTATTAATTATTTATTTATGTCGTTTCATTTCATTTTTATCCTGCCCCTTCCCCGGCAATCGGGGCTCAGGACGGTGAACAACGTAGATACAAAATGTAAATAAAATCCAAATGTTCTATAAAACAATTTAATACACTGGCAC
>NW_015234415.1:0-703 GCF_001447785.1 Gekko japonicus | reverse complement strand
CAGATAGCCCGTTCATCCAATAATCCCACCCCAAACTGCCTTTTATAGGCTTTGCGTACAGCCACAAGGAATCCTTGCGGCCTCTGTTGTTGTTTTTTAAATGAAAGCCGGGATACCCATGAGCCTAAGAGATGCGCGCAAACGGTGCACGCGGAAACTGTGAGGCTTGACATTCTGCGGACTGGACCAGTGAACCGCACACAAAACCTTTTCTGCAAAGGGCAATACGTCAAGCTTACAGGGACAGACAATCCCCCGTCCAGTGCGGCCATTGCTGCAACTTCTCCCGGCTTAGAGACCTAAAGTGGATCAGGCAGGTAAGATGCTTTGCAGGAAGGCAGCTCACTCAAGCAATTAGAGGGAAGCAATCAAACAGACCAAATGACGGGCCAGAGACTAGCTGGGGGGGGGGGGAATAACCAACTAGGGCAGCAAATGTCTGAGATGTGTTTAGGGGGTTATGGCAGATCATAAAAAAGAGCACACATCCTCACTGTGATTTCTGTATTTGTAGAAGTATCACTAGGCTCAGCAATAAACACTTCTGTAGCACTGTATGCTATGCTGTGATTTTGCAGAACAGTGGAATGAAAACTGGGCTTCAGAATTCGGCTTCCCGAGAAACACAGCATATAATATAATTTTGGTTTGCTTTGAAAAAGCAAGTTGCTAGCAAAGAAATACTTACACTTGGGGGGGGGGG
>NW_015234414.1:0-703 GCF_001447785.1 Gekko japonicus | reverse complement strand
TGCTCTGCCACTGAGCTGCGGCCCCTCCCGGTGTTTGTCGATCGATTTCTCTGCGCCAGTGTGGCAACGTAACTCATTTGGCCTGCGGGATTTGGCGTGGGCATGTCCCTGCCCTCTCCAATTGAAGATGAGCCGAGCACACGCATGCGACAGCATGCAAAATGCATGGCGCAGATGGCAAAGCCGTCAGTGTTTCTCTTTGGGGGATATGCTCTGAATGACAGCTGTATCGACACTGATTTATTCCGCGGACGGATGTCAAGGAATGTAGCGCCGCTCCTGTGAATAGCTGAAGACCAACCTGGAATTAGTTCCCCTTGATTTGCTGCGCAAGATGAAATGATTGAAACGTGGACGACAGGAACCTCGGTGATGATCGGGGAAGATGTTGTCTCTAATGGCACGCGAAGTGTGTAATTTATGTTGCCGTTTCTTCCTTCTCTCGGATAGATGGCGTTTGTGTGTGCCACGACAGAGGCTCCAAGTTGTAATTAAGTTGCATCAGAAGTCTTATGTGCTCAAAGTCTCAACTGGGAAGGGGGTCAGCGTCCCTAGGGTTAGGCAGTGAAGAGCCCCAAAATAACAGTCCCAGCTCCTGCAACGATGACAGGAACTATGCCACTGGAACATGTGACAAATGCTCAAAAGCTGTCTCTGTGAACCCCCCGTTTAAGTCACAGAAGGCATACCAGGAAACCTTCTT
>NW_015234413.1:0-703 GCF_001447785.1 Gekko japonicus | reverse complement strand
GAAAAATGGCAGGGGGAGGGGAATGTGGTGAGGCACCAGCAGCCATGTCCTCATTCTGGCATGTGTAAGCTGGAATGAATTCTTCGCAGGCCCACAGATGGGTAGACTGGAGAAAGAAAATTCCAGAGCCCAGGTCACCCTGAGAACTCAAAGCACCAAGGAAGTCATGTGATCTACTTTCGTATTATTTTTGGTTGCATCTGCATGATGTTAGGGGTTGTGACAAAGGGAATATTTGCCTGGAGGACAGGCAGCATGATTCTTATGACTCTGTCTGCGATACATGTCTACAAATAAGTAACTGATCATAAAAGTAATTGCAGTTAATTAAAAATGAAGATCGACTGTGGGATGATATTTGCATTGGGGGGGAAATGCCCATAAGAAAGTAATTCAATGTTTGCTCAAGCCAAATGAACTAGGCCATGTCAAACGTGTATCAAACACACTTCTGGGAAGAAGGATCTCAACCTTTAGAAGTAATAATGGTGCAGAATCTTTATGGCAAGGGGCACACTTAAGACAGGCCCTGATGGTAAGAGGTACATTGCTAAATGCATTTACTGTAAAAGTCATTTTATCACTTGAGGTAGCAATATATCATTATGCACAAAGGAAAAGAGTGGGGGGGGGACTCTCTAGTGTATTTATGCACATAGTGCTTCCGGGCTGTTAAGCTTACTAATGCAGGGTATTTTTTTTT
>NW_015234412.1:0-703 GCF_001447785.1 Gekko japonicus | reverse complement strand
TCTACAGCTCCCGAAGAAAAGTGGGAGAA
Source organism: Gekko japonicus (assembly GCF_001447785.1). Classification (NCBI taxonomy): domain Eukaryota; kingdom Metazoa; phylum Chordata; class Lepidosauria; order Squamata; family Gekkonidae; genus Gekko; species Gekko japonicus. The sequence continues at coordinate 674 of NW_015234412.1, read as the reverse complement.
AATTAGTTTATACCAGGTTGGATGCTAACATAGCTTCTTTGCTTTCAAAAGGCAGTTGGAAAGTGACAGAAAAGCATCCTTCCATTTCTTCAATCCTCTGAACATGTCTTATGGGAGAAGTCAGTGGTGATTACAAAAATGTCTGGCTTCTAATCAAAGCCCAAATTGTGAATCCCAGCTTTGTTACCAGATAGCATTGGACAGAACACAATGTCATGGGAATGGAACAAAAAATAGCTTTGGTTCCTAATGAATACCATCAGACTGAGCTGCAAAACTGATTGATAGCACTTTATGTGTAAAGTAACAAAGAAATGTGATTTAGGTTTATTTGTCAATCTAACATTTTGAAGGTAGATTTGCAAGGAGCAATTGACTTCGGCCCTGCAAGACTGGAGCACAGTATAATGTTGCCTATATTATTTTGTCATGTTTCAGTCTTTGCTTAATTCTTTTCTCATTCTAGGCCTCCATTAGGCATGTACAAAGCTTAATTTTCAATGGTGGATACAGCTCCAAACAGTGACAAGTACAGTACATATTCAGATGTAGTACCAAATAGCAAGCAGTAATATAGATGCAGTGAATGTTTTTCTAAATAATTCATCATGCTCTTCACTTTGTGATCATAAGAACTCTGCTGAATCAGACCAGCCTTATATCTAGTCCAGCAT
>NW_015234411.1:0-704 GCF_001447785.1 Gekko japonicus | reverse complement strand
TTAACCACTTGAGCCACCGCAGTTCTGCTTATGATCACACTGTTACTATATTATGTTATAGCCCATGATGTTTTCAGCCCACCTTACAGTTTAGAAAGAAGCCATACTCTCATCAATTGTGGTCAAGTAAGCCAACCCCAAAATTGCAAATAAAAGTATGTTAAAACATGTACACATTTACTTTTGAGGTTGTGGGGACAGTTCCTGATCTTCAGTGATGCCGAAACTTCTCTTACTCTCGATAGTCCTGTGTATGGTTACACTGGAGTAAGCTCACTGAACTCTGTGTGGCTGACTTCTCTTGGATTGGATTGCGTATCAATCCTGTCCTCAGCTGCCTCAGTCTCAGTGGCATCATTCCAGGCCGATGCCAGCGTGACAAGCAGAATTAGACCCAAAGGTTGTGTTATGGGTCAATGACATTGTAAGTAATGCTCTATTAATCAGGCAATTCCCTTTGACACCTGCTCTCCCACTTTATTACCCATGACAGCAGCCCTCTTCTTGATAGTAATCGGCACTCAGAATCTGATAAGGAAGTTCCCATGCCTTCCGAACACTCATTGTCTGTGAGTGTGAGGAAACAGAAAGATATTTGGTCATGATTTTGCCTGCCAAATACATCTTAGCTGAGGAGCTGAAAACTTAAACAAGCCAGAGCTTCTGTAAATCTGCACTAAAACCCAAAATGAGCCAGTTTGGTG
>NW_015234410.1:0-704 GCF_001447785.1 Gekko japonicus | reverse complement strand
AAATCCAATCTCTTCTTCTTCTTCCATGGGGACAGTGCTGGAGACTCCTGCTGTAGCGTAAAGTGCACAGGGTTCTCTTAACACCTATAGTCTGAGATCTTTTAACTGGATATGCCAGTGATAGAATTTGTAATCTTTTCCATATAAAGTATGTGCTGTACATCTGAGTCATAGCTCCTCCCCAGGGGCCTTCCCCAAACCGTTCTTGATGTTATATCTGATGATGCACAGTTCAATTGTATTCTTCCCCTTAGTTATTGCTTCCCAAGATGAAGAGTTCTAATCTTTTCCGCGCTGTCTGAGTAACATAGGTCTTGAGACTGTCACTATCAAAGCAAGGGGATTTCACTCCCTCTTTTGAAAAGTCCTTTTTAATGCTGTGTTGAAAGTGTAGTGTAAGGAGGTGGAAATTACCAGGCACATGGGATTACTGGAGGCTGCCGGTGAGCCCAATCCATTTCTGAATGATGCACCACTTGAACATTTTGCTGAGATATGAACCAGACCAATGAACATTCTTTCTCCTGACAATATTATTAAAATGCAACAGAAATGTTGTCATAAAAACTGACACTTGTGTACCCTGCAGTATCCATAGCATGTAATATATAAATGATGTAACAGTGTAAAAGATGGCTAATAGGGAAAAGGCCAATTGACAAAGAAATAGAGGGAGGAGACTGAAAACAGAATTCCTGGCCATA
>NW_015234409.1:0-704 GCF_001447785.1 Gekko japonicus | reverse complement strand
CTGTTGCATCTCTGCATGAGTTGCTGCTCTGAGCTTGCCTTTTTCCATTCAAGAGGCATAGTCAGAAACACAGGTGGTAGTGTTCTTTGAGGGTGAGTTACACTTCTGCTCCTTAAAAGCTGAAACTTTTTGAAAGTGTAAAGTATGCTTCCCCTTTGGATTTTTTAAATAGGCAGGCGTTGGCCCTCAGAAATATGCAGGTACCTGTCATAAACTGATTGGTAGAAGGGGGTGGTGGGGCTGAATCTGAGATAGCGGCTGATCTTACCCAACAGGAGGATGGAAGCCAGTGGGTCTTTTGCAGGGTAGGGGGTATCCTCCTCCAACTTTGGAGTCTCCTGCTGTGTAAGCCAGCGATGAGCATATGTTTCACATTCCACTTTTTACATTTGCATTCTTTTATTTTTTTTAACCAATGGTTTCGGTTCTCTGCTTTGTGCTGGTTTGGTAGATGGCATCCTTCCCGGACATTATACAGATTTCCTATGCAACGTAACGTATACAGCCTTTCTAGGTACAGTGAGTGCACACCATCCCTCTGCAGAATATACCGACAGTGTACAATGCCCAAAGTCATACAAAGCAGGAAAATGACCTGACAATAAAGAGCCACGATCGGTGCAAGGGAGAAGCAAAAGAGAAGCCGGGATTTGGGGACGGAAAGAAGGAGGGAAGAGGACTGCGATATCATCCCTCACACGAGC
>NW_015234408.1:0-704 GCF_001447785.1 Gekko japonicus | reverse complement strand
TTCCAACTCTAACATTCTGTGAATCTATGATTTCTATGATGGGGACTGCACTCTGTGCAAGTACAAGGAGCCCAGCTTCAGACTAGTAGTGGGCGGAGAGGAGGGGGTGGAAGAAAAGAGCCATCAAGCTCGGAGGACTCAAGCTTTTGGTCATGCCGTTGGTTGTGGCCAAAGTAATAAAGTGACTTACTACCCTGCACCCCAATGATGTTACATCCAGAGTCATAAAGCTGGGAAAACTAAAGTGACGGAACAAAAACTCTTTGGGACAGGAAAGGATAGTAAGGTCATCCCATAGGGGAAGGAGAAAGACAGAGGTTATTTAAATTTGGGACACAGGAAGAAATTCTCTTGCTCTTAGCTTCCAGCTCCTTAGATGGGTGCAAACCGTGATGGACTAAGCTTATACCTAGGGACTGGACTTGCCCGTATGGCAAGAGACAATGGAAAGAAGACCAAACCAGGAGACTTAAGGCAATGCTGAAATTTGACTACTGCAACTTCAACTGAAGCTGACTTGTATGAATTACAGAAGGTTAAGGATAAGTTCTGAGTGTCGGGAGAGGAGAATATGTGTTTCCATTTTTTCTTTGTTCCCTTGGTGAGCCTGAAATCCTTGCACAGAATGTGTTTATTCTCTTTATTAAACGTTCTTATATTTTGAACGCTGTAAGTCTGATCTCTGTAAAAATGCCATGCCTGTT
>NW_015234407.1:0-704 GCF_001447785.1 Gekko japonicus | reverse complement strand
TTCTTTCTTTCTTTCTTTCTTTCCCATTTAGGTACATGTAAGCTGGTGTGAAAGAGAAACTGGCTAAATAAATGCATCCTGTTTTAACTCATCAGTACAGCATAATGGACACTCAAGATCAGAGATAGTTTATGGACAGGAAGATGCATAATGCTTTAACGGGGGACTCACAACTGCAGAATATCAATTATAGCAGGCACTGATGCCTCAGAGGAACATAAATCTTACTTGGGTGTCCCTGTCAATGACAAAGACAGACACACATAGACAATCGCAGACCCAGTCAGGAACTTCCATCCGATGGTACTGGATTTTGTTGAACTACTAATTGGTTATTTATACGATGATTGATTAAAGAAAAAATAGTTTTAAAAGACCATAGGAGTATAAAAACACCAATATTAGAAAGTAGTACAGTTTATAAGAAGGCAGAGATTGTCTTTCAGATATTCTTAAAAGAAAATCTTGCCATTACATTTTCAAGTCTTCCTGCAAGTTCTGTAGCCCCAAGAAACTATTCTGGGGGAAATGTGCAATAGTGAATAGCACATAATTTGCCTCCTATTAAAAACAACACGGAAAGCACCAACTCCCTATTCCAATTATTTTAATGGTCCTCATAGAGGAAAACATGTCAAGGAGTTCTCCCAAAGCTCAGTGTTGCTGCAGGGCCCTGGATGCTTCTTAACATCAGGCCAGCTTTC
>NW_015234406.1:0-704 GCF_001447785.1 Gekko japonicus | reverse complement strand
GTGCCACTAGACTCAAACTTTGTTCTTTCAGTGTCGCTGAAAACTGGTAAATACAACACAGGATTTAAGCCAGTTCCAGCCTCTCAGTTTGGTGCAGCAGAGAGTTCGGAGGTCAGGAGATGGATCATTGGGAAGGGGAAGACTAGGCATGTCAATGGTCCCACCCCCCATCTGCCCCATGATAAAACCAGGTGTAAAACAAGACCTGAAACAATTCCATTTTATTCGTCATCTTCACATGTCAGCCAACGGAGAAGGCTTGATGAAGCTCGGCAGCTGGGGACAGAGCTGGCTGGTTTAACAGCCTGTGCGGTACGCATGGATGCGAATGAGAAAAGAATATCCCTCTGCCCGAGACCTTAGAATTTTGCTGCCAGTCAGGGTGGACAATACTGAGAAAGCTGGGCCAATGGTCTAATGCCATGTGAGGGCACAGCCCCCCTCCTAATCAGGAGCACAATGCATGAGTGAGGCAGAGTAGCTCTGAAGGTGCGTGCAGAGGACCAGGGCTGGCCCTAACAGGGCAGAAACTCCCAGGGGCAGTTACGGGGCTAAGAACCAAATTCCTTACTTACATTGTTCTTGGCATTCGGTTTCATGCCAATGGTGCCAAATATCTCCTCTCCCGTCTTCACTGTTAGGTAGTCCTCCATGTAAAAAACCGTCTGCTTCCAATGGGTGTAGGGAGATTCGGGGCCTGATGA
>NW_015234405.1:0-704 GCF_001447785.1 Gekko japonicus | reverse complement strand
TTACACCTGTGCATTTGATTCCTTTTGCTTACATATGAACCTTTACATTTTTCTCATGTTACTCAATTTCCCCATTTAAATATATATGTATTACATGCATCTTTTCAGTTTCCATACATCTTTCATACATTCAAATGTAGTCTGCTTCTTACATGAATGTTATTTAATATTTTCACATTTGAACTAAGGCCATGCACCACCTGCTCTTTCAGTGGCAATGTTATTAAATATTTGCAAATACTACCAAAAATGTACGTAAAGAACATGATAGACCTGAAGGAGATACTATCCATTACTCAAATGGTTAATAATTATTAACTAATAATTTCCTGCGCTGAGGTAACTGTTGTTCTTACTGAGGGTTTCAAGAAAAGGCATTACAGGGATACAGGATGATGACCTAGTGAAAAACACAGAGAAGGCAGCTGAATAAAAGATAAAATGCAAGATACTGTGCTTAAAACCTGGGTAAAAGATCAATAATTACCTGGTAATTTATCAACAAAATGCTAGCTCACCTGGAGTATGATTTGATCTCCACTGGTTAAATTAAAATCTTCACCAGCTAGGATAGGATCTTTTATTTCACCAGTCAAGTGGTCTGTTGGATTGTTGGAATAATTTGCCTTGGAAATATTGAACTGGCTTTTCCTAGAGTCCGTGGTGAGAGAAACCTCTTGGCAATAAGAGTGAAGAAATGCTCG
>NW_015234404.1:0-704 GCF_001447785.1 Gekko japonicus | reverse complement strand
ATGAGACTCTCCAAGTTTCAGATCCCCTGACACTTAGACTCTAAAAGGGGGTGCCTATTAAAACGACTAAGTCCAAAATAAGAGGGGGACCTCGCTAACCGAAGTGGGGTCACAGCTGGGGGAGGGTGCAGAGTCTCTACAGCATGTGTAAACCTTTTGCTCTGTCTCATCTGTTCCTTCTGTCTGTCTGCTGTGTGTGTAAAATAAAACAGTGTGCCAGTTGCACTTTAAAGACTAACACACTGTATTTCAGCACAATCTTTCATGAATCAAAACTCACGTCATCAGATGCATTGAAGTGATGTTTTTATACTCACAGCGAAGAAGCTGGAGTGAGGGAGACATAAACAGAGGCCAGGGTAAAATAAAATCCAGTTAAAATTAGTAAATTATCTCAGAGTGTATGAGGGCCACTTACAGGGGGCATATCTGTAAAGAATGGGATATGCAATTTATTAGCATCTGTAAGAGAGCTGGGAATCCCAAGCCTCTCTTAAACTCAGAAGGGGCAGTTAATGTTGCTAAAGAATTCTAATTCAGCAGTTTCATGTTGGTTTTGCCCTTTGAACATCCATTGTTTGAGAACAGTAACTTTAAGATCAGCAACAGAATGCCTGATAAAGATCAAACTGTTCACTCACACTGGTTCCTGAATACGGCAATTTTAATGCCACATTTTTGTCCACTGTGTTCTATATCCTACC
>NW_015234403.1:0-704 GCF_001447785.1 Gekko japonicus | reverse complement strand
AGTAGCCATCCATCTCCATAAGACAATGGATTTGTAGCTGGAGAGATTAATGTGTTCTGCAGTTCTTCTTATGGGTGAATAGGCTAATAAATAATATGTAGTAGGACTTTGCTGCATATGCATGTCTATAATTGGTGGGAAAATCATAACTGATGCTCTGTCGCTGGGGTCCATGATCGCTGTGGAGTTGTAGGAGCCATTTCTCATCATATATTTTGTATGCTGCCGCAGAATCTGTGATGTCAGATGTTCTTGATGCTTGCCAGAGGTTTTCACATATCTATGTCAAATGTTTCTATATACAGATACCCTTCTATAATGGTTTCGAACAGCCTATGAATGCCTTAGCATTAACAGTCACACCACAAAGCATGGTGTGTTTTTAATATTTTTTTCTTTGTAAAGATACTGGTATATTCTTAAAGATGTGAAGCAGTTCAAGAAGACTGAAGAGACATTCAAAGCAATTATGATGCGGATGTGTTTGCCTTGGTCCATGTTCAAATAAAACATAGGGCATAATTGGAAGGTTGAGGGGAAATAGTCAATGAGTGGTGCAAGTGTGGGAATATTTAAGCCTTCTCAGCAGGCTTTCATGTTTGCTGCTGAACTACCCATCTTTCCTTTGGATATTGCAGGACAAGGCAGATGCCATTTGTGGGGCCAAGCAGAAATATTTGGGTCTCCTTAACTGGCTATGTGAG
>NW_015234402.1:0-704 GCF_001447785.1 Gekko japonicus | reverse complement strand
CTCACAGGGTTGTTGTGAGGATGAAATGACAGAGAAAGCCAGGGCATAAACAAATAAAATGAAATAATATATTAATTCTGGTTGATGCTTTGATAAGTCTCCTTTCCTTGTTCATTCATTTAAGTAAAATATATTTTTGCTCTCATTCTAATCCCTCAGTTGAGAGTAACAATTCCAGTTTCTAAATAAAGGGGAGAAAACAATCAGGTATGCAATGACTCTAATTCAGACAAGTTTATCTGTTATTGTTTGGCAGTTTGGATGTAGCTTCAATACATGGGAAAAATTCTCTTCCAATTACACAGCAGTTTTGTGGCGGCAGAGTGCTATAACGGGAATGTTCTGTAGCCAAAGCCATCTCATTCATAAATCCCACTGTTCCACTCTATAATTTTTATTCTCTTTTGGATAGATTAGTATTCTGTGGTCACATCAGCTACAAACACACAAACAAAAACGAGCTGTTAAATAATGTGACAGTCTTAAAAGTCTTCTTAAGGTTTTGCTCATAACACAGTTACTTATAAGTGTCATGTGGTAAAAGGGAACTAGTCTTTCACTAATATTTTCTAGTTAATAAAGAACTGATTAGGGAAATCACAAGATGAGAGTTAGGTGCCCCGTTTATTAATTTGGGAATAAATACATAGTACTAGATCATATTGAAAGGACACTAGAGGCATGCTTCAGACACATACAATAGT
>NW_015234401.1:0-704 GCF_001447785.1 Gekko japonicus | reverse complement strand
AGGTCTTACCAACTGCTTTAATCCGATTTTAGCTTTCTTTGTGGGAAAGGTATTTCCTGAAGAGAGCAACATGAACTGCTTGGTTTGCTTTAATGTTCGGATCAGAGGCAACATTTTCCTATTGTTTTCTTATGTCGGTTAACTCAGCCTGCTAGTGTTTGAAACTGTCATGAAAGCACTTTGCTACACTGAATGCTACAAGTTAACCACTGAAACTGGGTTTTATTATTAGGCACTCTAATGTGTGCATTTATTCAAATTGCATTCATAAAGATATATTGCAGACAATATCAGGTCATATTTTGAGTTTGAAGGCAGATTGAAGATTTTTCAGTGGGTTGATTTGTAAGTTCCAAAGTGTATGACTTCCAAGGATGCTGAGGAGTCAGGTTCTTGCAGGGCTTTGTGCTTTGATCTAGCAGCTTGGATCTTGCCAATAACGTTTTGGACGTAATGCTTATCAGATCGAAGGAGGAAGGTTTTGGGGGCCATCTCACTTCTTCTGCAGTTTAGATGCTTACTGTGGATCTGGCTTGGAGCCAGGTGAACAAGCAGTGGAGTTGTTGAACACCATTTCAGATAATGAAATGAAGACAATAAGTCAGTCCTTTGACCTAACAAGGACGAAGAGACCAGAGGCACTTTCTTTATCTTGACAGGGAGTAAAACTGCTTTAGGATGAATTCCTTAGGCCCTTCTTAAGC
>NW_015234400.1:0-704 GCF_001447785.1 Gekko japonicus | reverse complement strand
CCCCCCCCCCAACTGTGAAATGAGTAAAGAATTTAAACTGGTTGTTCATCTGCCTTCAACTAAATGGATTGATTACATTTCACTAAACCTGCATACCGCCAAAGCCTCAATATGGGTGCTTTTTGGAGATATCGAAAGGAATGTGAGACAACTTGCAATTTTAATGAATAAAAGCTGATGCTCTTTGCTAGAAGGTTGGGGGTGGGGAATCTCTCATACTTGCTTTTCCATTTCTCTTTTGTTTCACCAGAGCCTAAAAAAAGAGAGAGAGAGGAACCAATCAACACCACTTATTAACATTTCCCATCATTGATTAAACTGCCTCCCAAGTTTAATTGAATGAAGATTTAGCGGACAGTGTCCACTTGGGTCTTAAGAGAGTTCAAATTCTCACTAAGCCATGAACCTATTTGGGCTGGTCATTTATCTAACCAGGGTACAATAGGATTCCCATCACCCTTTCCAAGAATACCACACTGCCCTGTTGAAAGGAAAGTAAGACACAACTGTAATTTTTAAAAATCACAAATCCCTCCTGACGATAATGCAACAAATTGTGATTGCAAGCCTGGAATGGTCTCTCCACACGACCCTCTCTTCCTTAAACTAGCCTGACCTTTTTACAGCAAATCCAGTGAATTCTTTAAAACCAACTTATGTTCTAGCGTCTATCATCAACCATGAATAAGGGGAGACTGGGCTAT
>NW_015234399.1:0-704 GCF_001447785.1 Gekko japonicus | reverse complement strand
AGGCCCGAGCTTGACACTTGGTGGCCATCAGGGAAGAAAGGAATTACAGTTGTTGTTGTTGTCCATGTTCTTCAAATGCTTCCTCTAACAGTGTGGGAAGGTTCCATAAGGACACGATTAAAGTCAGCTGGATCTCGGTCTCCCTTTTTCCCTTTTCCTTCTCCATGGATCTCAGGATGATGTACATTGGGAATTGTCTCATTTTATCCTCCCAACAACCTTGCCAGGTAGTTCAGGACAAAACATTGTGACTAGCCCACGGCCAGTTGAGAACCGCAAAGCCAAACATGGATGCTGGAGAACTCTCCTCCCAGTTTCTGAAACTGTCAGTGGGCCAGTATACGTGGCAAGTGCATTACATTAGGCTGGCATATCACGAAGTTGTTTTGGCCTCCTGTAGCCTCTGACACCCCTCTTTTGATTCCGTTGTGCCATCCTCAGAGCTCAATGAATCCTTTCCCTTCCTAGCAGAATGACACCTTTGGAGAATCAAAATCACATGAAGAGAAATGTTCCAGTCAAGAGCAATGGGATTTATCATCTACAATAAAGAATTTTACCCACCCTTCCTCCAATGACCCAGATTTTGCTATTCGGCCAAAAAGAACCTTGTGCAACATTCTGCCATCGCCTTTGAATGGAGCCCGTAATGATTTGTTTGCCAAAGAGTGTTGTGGGGAACAAATTGCCTTAGATCTCCAGTC
>NW_015234398.1:0-704 GCF_001447785.1 Gekko japonicus | reverse complement strand
AGAAATGACAGGTGCATGATTCAAGATCTGGTAGCTTCAGGGATATCTGTTACCCAAAAAGCCCATTAGTCAGTTTACTCATTCCCCAGAGTCTTATTGTTTTAAAAATATACCTTCTTTACCATATATATTATATAGAGACAGAAGACAGGTTTCAGCACACAGTGATTATACAAGAAAGTAGAACCCCATGTACAAAAGCAGGTGCTGCACACATAAGCCCTAAAGATGTTACAGTAAACATGTGTTCAGTCCATGTCATTATATATTTCATTTTTTAATATAGCTTCCTCCCCCACAGATGTTATATTTGGGGTATTTAACTGCATGTACCAGGAGCACATGCTATCTATGATCTTCCTTAAAAAGTCATCATTTTGTCTGAACAGGGCACTGTCTGTATGCTTCTCTTTCACAGCATTTATTGAAGCTGAAAATATGCACAATGCCCTATTCAGATAAATGGCAACCACATGTAGCAAGATAATGGTAGGTAGTGCATGTTTCGGGGGAGTGCAGTAAGTTACCCCCAAACATAACATCTGAAAAATATTCATGCATTGAATAATTCTTGTGCTACATTCAACATATTTATACTCCATATTTATCTCAGTACTGGTCTAGAGTTGCCATTAGCTCTGTAGCCAGGATATTCACCAGGAGGGGGCTTTGGAATTTTGGGGAGGAGGAGAGGGAGAGGAGAG
>NW_015234397.1:0-704 GCF_001447785.1 Gekko japonicus | reverse complement strand
TTTTCTACGAAATGACCCCTGCGAAAGTCTATCCTGAAAATCTGGCTTGTCTCTAAGTTGCTACTGGACTCGAATTGAGCTCTCCTACCCAATGACTGACATCCGGAGGTCTCCTAACACGGTGACTCCGTTCAGCATCAGGGGCAAACAGCCAGAAGCGGTCCTCTCCTCCACGACAGTAACTGGTTTTAATTGATTTCTGGAAGCAACAATAAATGTTAATTAGGAGGGGATTCTAACCATGAACCCAGGCCGGCCTTGTTCAGAGGGCTTTAGCGCACTGGATTAATCCCTTTCCCCGTAATTACCGGGCACAGGTTGCGGCTGTGAACAAGTACGACCCTCCCCCAGAAGTGGTGGCGGCCCAGGATCACATGACCCACGTCATGTACAGCATGATGCAGCCGCAGCGGATCTACGACAGGTACCCGCTCTTTCGCTGTTCTCCTTCAACCCTGTAGGTGGCACTAGAGTAAAGCTGTTTGCCCAGCACGGGGACCGTCTCCTCCGTCTCTTCCAATTGGGCTCTTGCCCGACGACAAAAGCTGGCAAGGTAGGCCCGCCGTGGATGTCAGGACGGGAATTAGGCAGATCTTGCCCGGCTGAGCCGATTATGAAATGAAGTTAGCTGCTCCCCTCGTAGCTCCGAGACAGATTGCTCGCCGCTCCATCTCTTCGGAGCAATCTGTCGGAGCAGATGGCCG
>NW_015234396.1:0-704 GCF_001447785.1 Gekko japonicus | reverse complement strand
TCCTCCTCCTCCTCCTCTTCTTCTATAAACTGCTTTTTTAAAATGCTGATTTTTAAAAAAATTAACAGCTCACATGGTCATGTTTTGCTATGGCCGCACAAGTGTCGAACAGGAAGTAGGAAAGGGGACAGCATGCTTCTGAAAACACCATGGACACACATGGCTAATCACAGTCTGGGAATACACGCTTCACTTGTACACTTGACAGGCGAACTGCAGAAAACACTGGGGCAGCCAAGCCGCATACAACTGTTAACATGAAGTGTGTGGCAAATGTCACTTTATTTTTGCAGTACAAATTATCTTGCATTTGATGTGAAGTGTTGCTCGTGTGGTTTTGGGCTAGTACGCTGGCCGACAACACTACTTGTCCAATTTTTAATGAATCTGAGAAAGCAAATTAGTTACCCTGATGCCTGCTGGATGCTTAAAAATTAATTGAGCTTTCCCCCAGATTAATTATAAACTTGCCTTCTAGGCTCCTCACATGCGTGGTGAGGTTGCCTGGCACCCTGTCCAGTAGGGAAATGTGTCATTCCTGGCATCTCCGGGAAGGAAGGGAGCGGCCGGTAAGAGCTTTGGAAAGGCTGAAACACCTCCCACACACGGTCCTGTGCCAATGGCATCATGTGAACACAGCATTTGGCATATCCTGAAAAAGTACCCCTTAATTAGGGGTACTGGCACAGTAGACATTGTCTTGT
>NW_015234395.1:0-704 GCF_001447785.1 Gekko japonicus | reverse complement strand
TGGTGTCTCCCCCTCCCCTTAGTATTCTCTAGGAAGAAGTCTTTGCCATTTATGTCTACAGACAGCTTTATTCAATTGTGATTTTTCTTTATATCATGGGATTGCTTCAAAGTAAGAACCTTATAAACTGCTGATTTATACTATATGCAGATGTTTTCAAACACTTCAAAAATTAAAGTTGATGATGATAAATATCTGCTTCTTCTCCTGATAGGATTGTCATTATGTCACCAAATTGACTACTAAAATCACAATACAAATGCAAACTACTGCTTCTGATTTAGAGACAGATCGTATTTGGTAAACTGTATTCCCAGTGATGCTGCATTCTTATCCACAGTGTTGAGAGTGATTTACCTGGGATCGTATCATCCAATCAGGTAGTAACTCTAATTTAGCAAGGAATTAGGAGTTGCTCTAAGCACTTGTCCACAGTTATCGCTTCCCATCTAGTGACACCCCCTCCCCGTTGCTTTAGGGCCTCATGCTGCCTCCCTCCCATGTCCTTCCTGTCACCACATAGTCTCAACAACTGCTTGCCACTCCAGTCTTGCCACTCCAGTCTCTATTCATCCCATGCACTGAAAGGGATACCCATATAAACAAGGTAGAACCTCTGAAAGATCTGGATTGTTGGGGTAGTTGCCGCTGCTACAAGAGAGAAACACATTCAGTTGTATTAATACTTAAGTACGTTAGTTTCT
>NW_015234394.1:0-704 GCF_001447785.1 Gekko japonicus | reverse complement strand
TTAAGAGCAAACATGGTCTTGGGCCATGTGTCAACTAAGTCATTCAACCAGTTAACGAACCACCATTAGTTTAACTAAACCATGGGGTTTCTGCATTATGTTAGAACCGAGCCTAGGAGTAGGTTAGCATTTCTTGTCTTGAAGAATCCCACTGTAATCCCTTTTGGAAGCATGCCATATTCAAAAACTTAAAGATGTTAAACCATCATTTTTTATACAGCCCATGACCGTCTACTACTTGGAGGACACTCCGGTCCAGATTGTGGAGCATGGCCCGTATAGGATCTGGTAAATGGATCGCCATGTGTTTTTTTGTGGGAGGGGGGGGTTCGATGTCATCATTTGATCTCTTCCATTTTTATGATTCCATTATACTTCTTCAGAATTTGACAGATGGCCACTTCACCAAACAAACAAACAGATAAATAAAGCGAAAAGACCAGATTGAAAGAAATGCACCAAATGTTATGTTACCCCTTCCTTCTCAGGGGACTGTTATATCTGTCAAAGAACGCCAGTTTCACTGGAGGCTTGGAAAACATAAACCGCAAAATGCCTGGTTTTGATCTCGCCTCGTGTACCCTGCGCACATTTTTAATGCCCAGCTGAACTGTCAGCTACTTGAGAATCTGATTTACTTGCTGCTCGACAAAGTCTTTCTGCTGGATTACATATGGACAATTATACACACACATCCATACATT
>NW_015234393.1:0-704 GCF_001447785.1 Gekko japonicus | reverse complement strand
GACTAGATGACCTGCAAGGTCCCTTCCAGATTCCGGTCCCTTAAAGGGATGCCACGCAGATGATGGGGCAGATATGTTTTTGGTCTTGTTGGATGACAGGATTCAGACGAATGGGTATAAATTACAGCAAAGGCGCTTTCGGCTGGATTTGAGGAAGAACTTCCAGACGGTGAGGTGTGTTTGACACTGGCATCATCCTCCTCGCGAGGTGGTGGGTTCTTCGTCGCTCGAGGTTTTTAAGTTTCATTGGGATCCCTGCTTGTTGGGGATATTGTAGCTGTGGCTCTTGCACCGGCCACGTTGGACCAGTTGACCTCGGTGGTCCCTTCGAGCTCTGAAGTGAAATAAATAAAAGGCATTCACTTCCTGGCACCGCTCCTGTTTGGCGCGGGTCAGCCATCGCGCGGCTCGGCACATTAGATTTCCCCTAACGATCCTGGCTTTGGAAGGCTGTGTCTCTGCCCACAATCCGTCTAACGGCACAAGCTCTTAGCGGCTTTTTCTCCCCCTCTTTCCAGCTTTAAAGCCTCTGGCAGGCAGAAGGCCAGCACCCTCTGGCGCAGTTGTCTTCACGCCCTCAGCAGCTTTGTTCCTTTCGGCTGCCGCACCGCAAGGTCTGTTTACAGCCATCCATCCCGCAAAGCGCCAATCTATTGATCTGCGAAGAGCGAAGCAGGCAACAGAGGCCTGCCTCCTCTAGTTCC
>NW_015234392.1:0-704 GCF_001447785.1 Gekko japonicus | reverse complement strand
CTGGAGCAACGAGGGGACCTGGCAACCCTCGGAGATCTCCAGGTGCCAGCTGCAGGCTGGCAGCCCTGGCACACAATAATCCTCTGCCAGACAGTAACTGAAAATGCGTCTTCCCATGAGCAGAGGGAGCACCGCTGTTCTAATATATCCCGAAACCGAAAAAAGCAAACCTTCTTTTCCATCCCCTTTCTGCTTCTCACTCCAACATGCCGGCTCCTAAATCTGCCAATCACCACCAGGCCTGGGGCAGGTGAGGGTGGGCTGGAATGAACCCACTGCAAACTCAGTTCACAGAAAGGATTAAGCCTGGCAAAGAACTCGGAAGCCTGTGCAACTAGCACTGCCTTGAGGAAATGCGGCACTGTCTGTATTTCAGAGCCGGCTTGGGATTTCTCAGTGCCCAGTTTACACTGAAGATGACTGCGAGGCCCGTGTGTAGTCTGTGCGAAAAAATTGCTGTTTTCGAGGCCCTGTTTGGTCTCAGATTACTGCAGAGTCCGTGTAGAGTCTCTGGGAAACTGCCAGTTTTCTGAGTCGCTGGACCCCCCAGTCCAGCCCTTTTAGGACGCAGCAGCCCAAGTCAGGGACGTTCTCTCTTTGTGACCGGAAGCTGAGAACTTTCACCACTCTTGAGCTTGAGCCAGTTTGGTGTGGTGGTTGGGATGGCAGGCTCTCATCTGGGAGAAGCAGGTTTGATTTCCCCA
>NW_015234391.1:0-704 GCF_001447785.1 Gekko japonicus | reverse complement strand
TGATGCTTTTGGAATATGAATAATAACACAATGTTAGTTCTTCTCTCTGAACTCTGGAAAAATCAGTTGCGTATGCTGCGACGTCCTTTCTTGGCCCTTGACTTCTTTTCTCCTCCCTGACTGCATGCTCTCAGTCCTGTTTCCAGCACTTCACAGTGCAGATACTTTTGGCCTTATTCCAGCCCTTGGGCAGTGGAGTTTCCTTCCTTGCACTTCTTTCCTCCATCCTGTACTGCTTCCTGACTGACCCCATCTGTCTTTATTCGCAGAAGACAATCTCTGGACTTCCTTTCTGGTCAGGACCCAAGCAATGCCCTGAGAAGCTGGATTTTAACTTCAGTAATGTGAGTAAGGAACTCAGCTTGGTAGTAGGAGATTCTGGAATGAGACTGAGATTGTACAATTAGTAGGGAACACTCAAGGAGAAATTGAGGCAAGTTAACCACTTACTAGACTTAATATTAAACAAAAGGTGAAAAGGTAAATTCGCAAAACAAAAAGTTCAATAACCGTTCAAAATTGGTGCCTTTTTATTTTGTTACACAAACAGGGGTATCCCCCCTTACACCCACTTTCCAAATATTTATTATAAGAAATAACACACTTTTTCCAAAGAGCCTTCATCAGCAGGAGAGATTTTCTTCTTTCAGTTTGGTATATTAAAAGTGTGAGTTGTCCATAAATGTCCAAGTATAAGGTGTATC
>NW_015234390.1:0-704 GCF_001447785.1 Gekko japonicus | reverse complement strand
CCCTCCCACCCTGCTTTTGCCAGTGGAAAAGGTAGTGGCGGGAGAGGGTTGCCTTTTTTTCTCTGGCTCCACATGTCCTAGGAAGGACACATAGAGCCAGAGAAAAGGGGAGAAAAGTATCTCAGGTTTCCCATGATATTTATTCTTTTCTGTACTTTTTTGGCATTTGGCATCAAAATAGTGAGGCAGGATAGTGGTTTCTGATACAATTCTCAACATTCTCATTGAATTGCAATTCCCAGAATTCTTTAGGGAAGCTAAGTTTAACTGGTATAGAGTGGGTATATGTTTCTAGTATATGTCTCCCCTGTTCATGTCTAAAATGAGAAACATTTGCAGGCCAGCTCTTGAGGGATGGGTACATCATGTTCTGATGCTGGAGTTCATGCATGTCTAAAGTTTGTCTTCACATTAGAGACAGAAATGAAGGAAAAGGAAGGGAAAGATCTTTGTGTTTCCTACCACACATCCTGCTGCATCTGCACCACATTTTAACCTACAGGAGCAATAAGGTGCTTGATAGTTACAACATAAAGTGCAGTTTCTAGGGCCAAATTCATATGTGTCCCTTTGCTTCTGAGCTTCTCTCCTGCTTGCTGTGCACAGGTGAAAGCCACTTTCAATTAAATGTGCTTCTATCAGGTTTCTAAATGAACTGATGGCTATATAGGAAGATGGATTTACAATCACATATCAGTCTTCCT
>NW_015234389.1:0-704 GCF_001447785.1 Gekko japonicus | reverse complement strand
AGGGCACAGAACACCTCCAAGGGCACATTCTCACCAGGAAAGGGATCCAGGGGCAGTTATCCCCCTTCTGCCTGACATCTTGGGCCTTATCTAAAAGTACCCTCCCTGGCCCTGTGAATGCTATTCAAATAAGTTTAAAGACATGAAGATCCATTCACAGGTTTCCAACTTCTGGCTCAGTTTGGCCTTTGGGCTGATAGACACCCAGCCTTAGGACTTTCTGCTGTACCACACATCTTCCAAGCAGGCACCAGCAATACTTCAGGACATTATGAATCACCCCCAGTGCAGGAGGAAAAATCTGACTTCAGACTGAGGCACATCAGGATATCTCTGGAGATGACCCCTGCCCTGCTGGTAATCTGGCATGGAACTCTTCAGGCAAAATGGAGGGGGCAAACGTTTGGGAGGAAAGCCTAGGTGCAAAGTTGGACAGCAGCAGCTACACTCTCATATTAAGTGTTGGGATATTTTAGTCTGAGTTTATGAACTGTTGGGCTAAGGCACCAGCTCATAGGATTGAGTTAGGAGACAGTAAGGCTGCAGTCAAGCGCAATCAGGATGGGCTCGGGACAGCATCTCACAAGTTCTGAGAAGTGAGACCGAAGTTCAGTTGCGATGCCATGGCCTGCATGGGCAGCAGTGATGCTCTTGCTGCATGTGCACTTGAAGAGCCATCCTAAGCAGACTTACCCCCTTCTAAG
>NW_015234388.1:0-704 GCF_001447785.1 Gekko japonicus | reverse complement strand
TTTTTCTACGAAATGACCCCTGGTTCAGAAGCTTTGTATCTGTAGAACTCTTGTGTTGCATTTGGGTGTCATGATAAACCTTGGTTTGTTTAAATCAGAAACTGTGCAAAAAAACTCTGGTTATGGAAGGCTGTTTCCACATGGGTAAGATTCTCCATGTTGCTCTCATTATCACTGAGAATGCAGAGACGTTTAACTTTGGGCAATGGAGCACCCACACTGGACTCTTCTGTGCACTTTCCTCCATCAGTTGCCTTTTTCCTTGCTGCATCACTGAATGAGGTTTTTTTTAATACTTGCAATTTGCTATAGCAGCCCCTTCCATGGTGCTGTGGAGAAAATAGCATTGGCAAGAAACTGGCAGAAGGAAAATCATGCAGGTGTAGGTAGGGCCTTGGAAATGATATATCTTTCCATTCAGACAACATGCTTACACTACCCTTACCCCAAAAGGATTGTAATGGAGCAGGTTTGGTAAATAGTGTACTGAGAATGGGGGAAAGGATGGCTGGAGCACAACATCACATGGGATCCCCCTTCAAGTGTTACAGTTTGGAACTGAAGCAGAGCAAGATTTCTGTGTGGAAACAAGCTAAGTAACAAATTCCAGGCTGTCAGATTTTGTTCAGTCTGCTTCTTGCCTCCTCTTTACCTCCCAGCAAGGAAGAAATCCTCTGCAGGCACCTATAGGGGCTACTTGACTT
>NW_015234387.1:0-704 GCF_001447785.1 Gekko japonicus | reverse complement strand
TTCAGACCAATATGGCTACCCATCTGAATTGTTCTACTGCAGAGCAGACCAGCATGACACACATTCTGATAACAACTTAGTGCCATGCTGGTTTTAATTTTACAGATATTTCAGCGGCTGGTTGGGAAATGACCTTCTGATAGGGCGACATCTTGTGGCAGCTGCGAGATACAGCAAGCAACTATTAACACTTTTTAAGTGTTTCGTGTAAGGACTTGATCAAAGTTTTTCAACAGCAGTTTTGGGGGCGGGGAAAGCACTCAGCTCTTGTGCACTCATTTATTTTGAAACAATTCCTTTGAGATGAGACCATGAGCAGAACGTTTTTTAAAAAATCATGAATGTTAGACAATGATTCTGACAGTTATTGCCCTCAGTATGAAGAGAAGTAGTTCTGTAAGATCCCTAAAACAGAAAGTCCAGCTGGGGATACATAGCACTTCACACTGGTGTGGATGGGCCAGCATCCATTCCATCAGTCTGCTGAAAGCAACATGTGTGTGACTGCACATACACCCGCGCACATACACTCAGCTCCGTATATGCTATAAGTTATCTCACTCGTGAACACATGGCAAACATCTGTGCTTGCACACGCATACATAGACATACCAATAAACACATGGATGAAGACGCTATTGAACTAGGATAGCCATCTGAAGAGCTTTGAATTAGGGAACCAATTGTGATCATGTTAAAAAAAA
>NW_015234386.1:0-704 GCF_001447785.1 Gekko japonicus | reverse complement strand
AGAAACACAAGATTGTTTTACATGTTACATACCTTTATTAAGGTTTTAGAAGAGGTAATTCTGCACATTTGGAGCTGGTTCTAGATAGGAAAGTGACACATGCAGGGATATGGGAAAAGATGAGAAAGCATTTGCCAAAGTTATACTTCTACCTTCTACTAACTTACAGCAGAAACCTGACCCATGCAGGCTTTGCAAGTGTTTATCATGAGCCTAAGAGGAATGGTCATATGGATCTACCCATAGATAAAGGTGTTGAGGTCCAACTACCTATTAATGAATCTGAGGAAACAACTCTGGTGTGCAGGTTTCTACCTTTCATTATTGACGGAAACACCATCCATTTCCATTTCAATGTTCATCCCAACAACTTGCAAGGTGACCGTTTTGATCTCACGGGTAGCATTTTCCCCACTTGTCCGCCTGATCTGGATGCTGAAGTCCTCAAAGGGAGCATTGCAGTGTGAGGCAAAGATATAGTTGCAGACTCCGGGGAAATGATAGATGTCACCATCAAACGTCTTGTAGTAGAAGTTGCCCCATGTGCTACATACACGTCCGTTGTGAGCTGGATTGAAGGCTGTGGATTCACAAGAGGTTGTAAAGGAATATTGTATATTTCCTGTGTCAGTGAAGATCGTTATCTACATTTTTATCCATGTTTTGATCTCTTAAGGTCATTCCATGCATTTGGTTATATGGAA
>NW_015234385.1:0-704 GCF_001447785.1 Gekko japonicus | reverse complement strand
GTCTGTGCTCCTAACCACTACACCACACTTACAAGGACACCCTTATGAAGTATAGATCCTTCTTAAACCTCTAGTATTTTATTTTCTTCTTTCCATGAAGCCAGCTTAGCTTCTGGGGACCCTGGGTCTGAATAACGTACCAATTCACTATCTTAATTGGGTCTTTCTACATGGTGTGTGGGGGAACCTAATATCCATTTTACAAATTCCGCAAGGTGAGCAGAGACACC
Source organism: Gekko japonicus (assembly GCF_001447785.1). NCBI lineage: Eukaryota > Metazoa > Chordata > Lepidosauria > Squamata > Gekkonidae > Gekko > Gekko japonicus. The sequence goes on along the minus strand of NW_015234385.1, from coordinate 474 downwards.
TTATGATATAGTGGTTTTCCTCAGCTGTGCAGCAGAACGCTGTGAAAGTCCCATCCGTCTTTGGCAGGTGAAGTGAGATAGCCAGTCCTTCTTAGATATGCATTCATGACCTTTCTTGTGTGTTAGATATGAGGTGTTCCTGAGCATTACTTTGCTTTGTCACAGTCAAATGGATCGTCTTCCATGTGGACAAACCCAGCCCTCCTGTAGATGTGACAGATGGTAGACTTATCAAGCTTGGCTTCTGATGTTCTTTGAAAAGGCTTTGCCGTGAGATTGCTAAAAGGACCCCAATCTTGTCAGGTGTCCACTGACATATCTCTTTCCACGTGTGTAAAAAGCATCAGAATAGTCCTTGCAGTGGTTAATAATGATGCTGAGTGGCAGCAGAAGGAAGGATTTTTCTCTGCATGGGCAGCTGTGGAAGGCTTGAAATGTGTTCTAGTCTGTGACTAGGCACTTAGGGCTCTTTAG
>NW_015234384.1:0-706 GCF_001447785.1 Gekko japonicus | reverse complement strand
TCTTAATAAAAATTATTATTAAAAAAAAAAGAAATCAAGTAAATGAATGAATGAATATTACATCTGGTAGGTCTGGGGTTCCCTCCCTGTGTCAGGTGTGAGTTGTGGGTTCTCCTCAATTCACACACACATGAATCCTGATTTGGATCAGGCTGGTGAGGATACTATTTGTGAAAACTCACATATCCCCTGGGATACACATGGGTTTCCCCTACAGGCCTAATACCTCCACTTGGGACCTTTTTTATCTTGGAAAATGTTACGTGGTGTTACAGCAGCGAATTCTAATCTGCAAAAATGTTACAGCAGCAGAATCTAATCTGGAGAACCGGGTTCGATTCCCCACTCCTCCACATGAAGCCAGCTGGGTGACCTTGGGCCAGTCACAGCTCTTTCAGAGATCTCTCAGCCCCTAAAAACAACCCTAGCTCACCACCTTAGCATAACACTAAGAGCTAGAACTTGTGGCTGTCAGACAATCCTAGGATCTCCTGGCTATTCTACACACAATGCCGTACGATAATTAACTAACATGATGGAAGGCTGAAACCCCTTCCCCTTATGTGCCATGGCCTAGATCTGAACTCAGCACCATACCCCTGGGACTGGAGGAAAACCAACAACTCACATGACTGTGTTGTACATCTGATATATCTGATAATGAGCCCATCTGCAATCCAAGGTGTAATGTATTGAAATGATTACA
>NW_015234383.1:0-704 GCF_001447785.1 Gekko japonicus | reverse complement strand
ACTTAACCACGACACCAAACTGGACAGAAACATTCGTGGCAGAGAATAGGAGGAATGGAGCAGGTTTCCCCCGGATGGGCCACCGTCCACGTTTGCATCCTGGCTGGCTGCCTCCTCCCCGGGGCACCTGCCGAAGGGTCCGTTTGCTCCCATCTTTGGCCACAGACAGCTGGCGAAGCATGCATGACACAGAGAGCCACTTGCCTTTGTAATTGTGGCCGTGGCTTTGGTTGCATTTCCCGAACAGCTTCCGGTTCTCTTCATCGTTGAGCAATTTGCTGGAAGATCAAAGGGAGTCGGGTGTGGGGGGGCGGAAGAGAGATTAATAAACCAGCGGTTAAAATGGGCGCCTCCCTCTTTCCTTTCATGCTTTGTGCACTAGGATAGGCAATCCTGGCACAAGCCAGAGCAGAAACTGTAAAGCTGCTAACCTACAGGAGGTCTGGAGATCTCCCAGGATTACAACTGATCTACACGGACTACAGAGATCAATTCCCCGAGCTCCAGAAGGCAAACTCTCTGGTTTACCATAGATTCTAGGTGAACTACCTTCCCCAAATTCTCCCGTCTGCAGGGATTGTCACCAAATCTCCAGGAATTTCCCAGGCTTGAGGTGGCAACCCAATGTATAATCTACACGGAATTAACACTGTTCTTCTAAGTTTGCTTCCCATGGAGTAAGACTTGCTGAGCAAAGTGAGACT
>NW_015234382.1:0-704 GCF_001447785.1 Gekko japonicus | reverse complement strand
AGACCTCTCCTCCATGAATCTATCTAGTTTCTAAACAGTTCCTTGGGAGGGGGAAGGTAGAGAGAGAGAACTTCAAAAAATATAATAGGTGCACAGCTGCATTTGTTGTTGGAAGCTTAATTAAGCAAAACTGGAACAGAAAGGTTTATGTTTGTGAAGCTCCTTAAGAAAAACCTGTCTTTCAAGAGGCCTAGTCAGAAAGCCTCACAAGAAAGCAAGCCGTGACTCCCTGCTGTATCCTTATTACAGTTTGCCCTGCATCCATGCCTTAATTATTTACAGAATCATCAGTTAAACACAGGCCAACAAAGGAAAGGTGTTCAAGGTACTCTTTAGCATGCATCCTAATTCATGCAGGTGTCTCCGGAGAAGAGCATACCAGACGTGCTCCCACGTTTTTATGGGGCAGCTGTTTGGGGGAGTTTGGTAGCTCATATGGGGGAGTGGATTAGAGAAAGTGAAAATGATATATGCTGAGAAAATATTTGAAGTGTAGGATGTCTATGAGAGAGAGAGAGAGAGAAACCGGTAGCTTGAGCCCTGTAAAAACAAAAATCCAAGACCTGGGTATGTTCTGAATGATGCAGATCTGTCATCCATTGCTCACCATAAGGGAAGGTTTCAGCATCCAAACTGGGGAGCGGTAGTCAGTTTACTGTTTATTTTATAATGATGATAGAGGGGAAACCTGAAATAGTGCCTGG
>NW_015234381.1:0-704 GCF_001447785.1 Gekko japonicus | reverse complement strand
CCACTACACCAAACTGGCTCTCTATATTACATTTGATGTCTGTAATGCTTTAATTCCCCCCATTAATTTTTGACTGACATTCTCATTTTGATTCAATAGGCAATTAAGGGGAGGTTTCGATAGAGAGATGGTCTGCCTCCAAGCTGTTTCAACAGGACGCCAAGGCAAAGAAGGTACTAATCCACACCCTTCAATAATTTACTAGCTTCTTCCTCTCCAAAGAATACAACAACAAAACAACATTTTTAATTTATAAGAACAAGGGGAAAGTACAAACTCATTTCCTTGCAGGCATTAAGCAAAATCCTGTATGCAGAGTTTCATACCTTTTTTGCCTTGCAATTGAACAACAGATACCATCGCAAACGTCCTACCCTGATCTGACAGCAGAACTAAAATGAAGACGGAGTGAGCAGCCCGGTTCGCTTATACCTGCTTCCCGGGAACCTGGATCGGCTGCGGTTTCCAGGGGAAGTCGGGCTCTCTTCCACCGAGGTCGGCATTTCAATCTCAAAGTCTTTTGGCACGTTCTGTATGTTTGGTTCTCTGAAGCTGATGCGCCCTAAAACCAAGCAGGGAGCGAGACTGCAAGTTTAGCATGCGTCAGAACGTTTATAGCAGCAGAAGTCAGTTAAATGCAAAAATCTGAAAAGGAGGCTTGGTCGACACGCTCCGGGTCTTGTGAAATATAAAATGTTTGCAAA
>NW_015234380.1:0-704 GCF_001447785.1 Gekko japonicus | reverse complement strand
GTATTACGGAGCTGCTTTAGGCATTACCACTCCCATGTGTGGCCCCCTAAAAGGCTCCTGACCCAGGGCACCGCACCACGCAGAAGCCATACTGTTTCAGTGCTCCTTACCTGATTTTGTTTTGGCGCCCACGCAAAGCGCACGAGCCAGACCCGCCACAGACATGCTGGCACGCGCACTTTTCGCAACTTTATGTCTTCCATGTGGGGGCACCGGCACAGGTAAGTGAATTCCAGCAGCTTGGTGTAGGAGTGATCAACGTCTGAAAACAAGCCCACGGAGGAAATACAAGTAGGGAACAGGACAGAAAGTGCTTAAATTGGATTTCTGCTTCGTTGCTCCAGACTGTGGCGACAGCTTTCAGGGACCGCGGGGACAAAACCGAGCAGGTTGTTGCCACGAGCCGCGCAGGCAGGCGGAGCGCCCCTGCTGAAACGGTGTGAACCGCTGCCAGAATATCGGGCTCATCGTACAAAGCCTTATACTTATTTGCTTTCATGCACAAGCTCTTCAGTACTCCCTTCCCCACCATGAACAACAGCATTTTAGAGACGGGAGTTAATTGAGCAGTGCTCCTATCTAAAGCCACAGAGGAGGTGACAAGGGAACAAGACTTCTAAGGGTGAGGGAACTACACCTGCTTATGCCTGATGGTACAATAAGAAGTCAAGGGAACAGAGGACAAAGGGTTTTGAGAGAGAGAG
>NW_015234379.1:0-704 GCF_001447785.1 Gekko japonicus | reverse complement strand
TTTTTTTTTTTTGAAGCAACCATTTAAGTGAACAGAACAGAAGGCAGAGACTAGAAAATGAGAGGAAGGACACGTGACAAGGTAAACAAAAACATATAGGTTGGAAGATATGTGGCATTTATTCTCTTCCCACAACATCGGCAAGACAAGTGTTACTCCTTTGACCTGTCTCTCCTTAATGTTCACTATTAGTAGTGAGAAACTATCCACTACTCACAGTGTATCTAGAAAAGATTCTCACGATTACAGTTGTTGCTCTTATTTAGCAGCCTCTATTTTCTCCCATGCCTTCCTTCTTCATATGCCAGTGACTTGACTAGGACGGGGAAGCCCTGGACAAAACCCCCCAATTTACTATGAAACTCACTGGTTTGGCAGTCAGTCTGAGAGAGTGTAACCTTCTTATTGGGTGGTTGTGAGGCTAAAACCTCTCAATCTTGTGAATATAAGTCTAGACAAAGTTCTTTTTTTGCATTAAATAACATATATATTTTTTGCTTGGTGCAGGGCTTTCTCTATAATGGCACCACAACTCTTTAACAACTGCCTAGAGGAAAATGTCCTGCCAGTTTAATGGGATGTTATTTAGCAAATTCCCTGACTTGGATGGCCCAGGCAGGTCTGATTTTGTCAAATCTCAGAACAGGGCCATAGCTACGGTGGGGCATTTGGGGGCCACACCTCCCTCAGTTGTCAGCCATGCT
>NW_015234378.1:0-704 GCF_001447785.1 Gekko japonicus | reverse complement strand
GAATGGCAACCCTAGCTGTAGCTTCAGAGGGGACAAGCAAGTCTACCCCTGTACCAAGGGCAATAATTCACTCTAGCTAAGTTTTTAAAGAAATTAATTTGTGACGTGACACCCACTGCTCATCCCTCCTCTATCCAGCCATGATTTCATCAGTCAGGATGGATTTTTCAATAGCATAATCACCTTTATCATGTTTAAGTGCTTACTGTATTTGAAGAGAGGCAGCATGATGCAGTGGTTAGAATGCCGGACTATGACCGGAGAACCTAAATTCAAATCCCTAAGCAGCCACTTAGCTCACTGGATGAACTTGGGCTTGTGACTGAAACTTGGGCTAGGAAGAAAGAAATATGTACTCCCCGAGATCCTTGGAAGGAGGGCAGGATAAAGTGAAAAAGGCGATGACTTTTCATTATGACTGGGAACAGATCAGGGGTAAAAGGTGAATTTGAGGAACGTTTGTCCATAAGAAGCTCCTAAGCTTAAAAAAAAACCTTACCCAAAATAGGTTTCTGACAATTAAAAGTTATTAAATTACATGTAAACATTTGGCAAGAAAGTAACAGACATTTCTGATGGTCAAGAGGGTCCCACTGATTTTTCCATTAATTTATTTGAGATGCCACTGAGAAATCAGATAGCCTCACCCAGCAAGGAAGGGTGGCTACGGTTCTGTTGCTGTATGGGGGCAGTGTGGTGTAGTG
>NW_015234377.1:0-704 GCF_001447785.1 Gekko japonicus | reverse complement strand
AGCTGCCCCTATGGATAGCACTAGGTCAGAGGAAAACTGCGTGTATGCATGCTCCCTCCAAAGCCTGCTTAACCAACGTGACAGCCACTTGGCAGGATAGACAGAGCACTGGCCATGGATTGAAAGTGAGATGTCAGCTCAAATCCCCGATCAGCTAGGAAGATCTCTGGATAGGCTTTCAGCCAGTCTTTCTTTAACCCATTTCACAGGGCCGTTGCAAGAATAAAATGAGATCCCCGGCTATACTGTGCTAATCTCCATGTTGGAAGAGTGGAGTGCAAAGGGGACTGATGAATGGATACTGGTCAATATTTGTGGAGTTCGGTTAATCCAGTTCCACTAGCATGCCATGAACAAGTCCGGATGCCTCCGAGGATAAGAGTTTAGTTATTTAAGAAAATCCACTTACTATCTTTCATACTCATTTTATATTTACAGGGCAAGGACTTCATCATATACTAGTAGAACTGTTAACTGCAAGCTATAGACAACTGGATTTTCTTAGTACTTTATACAGACTAATTTGGCCACAATTTAATACTTGATACCTTTTCCCCTACCATTCCGATAAGGAGCTCAGGACAGCAGCCTGGATCCCATAGAACATTTCCACTGACAGATGGGATTTCCACCAGCAAAACAGGACTTCCTTCTCCCTCTCTCTACCACCCAAAATGATTCCCAGAAAGATGTTTCTGGGGGGG
>NW_015234376.1:0-704 GCF_001447785.1 Gekko japonicus | reverse complement strand
TCTGGGCTTGGCAGATGTTGAAACGGAAGCCATTCTGCATAAATTCAGATGAGACCTCAAACCCGACCCGTGCTGGATGAGGCAAAGGCATGCAGGTACCTCGTGTGCCAGATGGCTGGCGCTCAGGAAATAGCAACTGTCACACTGACACTAATCAGACTGGCAGGAGCGGTCGCCTCTGCTGCGTATGCACACCCAGGAAAACAAGAGGGAAGCTGGACTCCATTCAGAGTGCAGGCCGCAGCAGATTTAAACAGAGCTCACCCGCAAGAGAACATCTCCAGGTACTTAACGCTCAATACGAGGAACAGAAGTTATGGGACTAATGTTTATAATTGCTGGAAATGTAGGTCCCATGAGGCTGGTTTTACACTTATACGTTGGAAAAACCTTTACGTTGGAAAAACTGGGGAAGATCTTGAAGACTATATAATGGCAGGCTACAATTAGAACATCAAGTTATTCTGCTGGGCTTCCAAAAGGACTTTACAGACCGGGGGCGGGGGACAAGATTTTTATTGCAGATCTACTTACTGTAAATTGCCTAAAGCAGCAATGGAGAAAATGAGATGATCCCAGCAATCAACTTCTGAAGCAGGCTCTGGGCCCCAAAAGCTTGTGTCTCGATAAATCTTTTAGTCTTTAGGGTGCCACCAGAGTGCTGTTATTTGGGGAACAGATCCCAGATCACCGCAGACTGTGAC
>NW_015234375.1:0-704 GCF_001447785.1 Gekko japonicus | reverse complement strand
CCCTCAGAGAAGTAACTGGAAAGTTGGGGTAGCTAAGTGGTTAAGATGAGAGTTGGGACATGGGTGCCTGACCGAACTGTCAGTCATATGTTAATGCAGGATCTAACCTTTACAAAACTCTCAGTTGCTTTGTGCAGCTCCAAATGCTTTGATGGGGGAGGAGGGACTTCAGGCTTCTCTCCTGTGCCATTTTTGCCAGTAGAAACAGCTGTTGTTTGCCACTTTCTCAGATTCCACATGACCTGATGGACACGTAGCACTTAAGGAAGGGGCAAACAGTTAACCCCCAGAGCTGTTTCTGCTGGCAAGAATGGCACAGGAAGTTAGCCTGAAACTCATAATTCCGCCTGGTAGTGTTTGGAGCTGTGCAGCATGACTGAGAATTTTTAAAAGATCATTCCCTGTGTGAACACATGATGAGAGTCAGGTCAGGCACCCACGGCATGAACCATGTCACACGTACATGTACTTTTGCTCTAAGCTGTAAATGTTCTTGGCTCCAATACAGAGACCAAAAGAACAAGGAGTAGTTCAAATAATCTAAGGAGCAATTTGAGCAGGTTTATGCAAGCACTCTCAGATAGCTGAACTGGCTACTTGAACATGTGTGACCTTAGGGAAGGTCTTCAAATTAGCACACTAGACCAATTTAAGGGAATATCTTGACATTATAGGTGTTATGTCTGGACATGAGCAATCGTCCA
>NW_015234374.1:0-704 GCF_001447785.1 Gekko japonicus | reverse complement strand
AACCCTATTTACCCCCCTTTCGTTTGTATATCTTGTCTGTCAGGTTGTGAGCCTGAGGCTTTACGATAAAATAAAAATTGCACGGACAACATCCTTTGTCGCATTGTTATGTAAAGTGCCTAGTTATTCTCGGTGCACTCAGGAATAAAATTGATATAATAACCACTCGGGCCTCCTCGTCAGCGACGGCTGCTTCAAGGGGAGGTATTTCACCTGTTTTATTCATGTCCTCCGAAGAAGAGAGATTTCTCGCCGCCAAAGTGTAGTCCTCAGTGCGTCTCCCATGGCAACGAAGTATTTTCAAAGACTAGGAAGCCCTCCCGAGGAAGCGAAACCTCGAATAGAGGGCTCCCACGAGTGAAGATGCATTAACGGAACAGTCAAAGCGGAAACCAGATAATAGAGTATCGGCCCCCATCCCTCTATTAATAACAGCTTCTGAAATATTCCGCGGGTCAATCCCTGGCCGGGCCGGACGTCGGGGCCTTGTCAATTGCTACCTTCGAGCCATTACGGGAAGAAAAGATAATGAAAAGTGACAAAAGTCGGGCGGTAGAAAATGGGAACGGTTTAGGGGCTTGTCAGAACCGTTTCCGGAAGGCCGTTCATCGGCTGTCACCTGGACAGATTAAAGATGGGTGATGTCGCATCGCATTCGTGATACAGTGATAGACAGCTCGGGCGAAGGTGCCCTGCTCTTAAGT
>NW_015234373.1:0-704 GCF_001447785.1 Gekko japonicus | reverse complement strand
TTGCAGTAATCTAATCTAGGTGTTACCAGAGCGTGCACCGCAGGGCTTTTAAAAATACGGTTCACTTGAAGCCCAGTGCTAGGTAATGAATATCTGGCGACCGTAAATGAGGGGCATTTTCTTTCTTCACCTCATGACCTCCAAAATTAAGCCTCAGAAGAACCCACATCCATCGTGGGGTGAATTGTTGACACAGTCAGCATTGAGTGGTGGGACCACAAAGAGGGCAAAGTGGAGAACTTTGAATGTGAATGCTTAGAACAAATTGTCATTCCGGAGGGGGGTAGCGTTGTTAGTCTGTGGCCGCAAAAATAAGCAGGAGATGTCTGGCACCTTGCAGACTAGCCAGATTCTGTTCCAGCAAAAGCTTTCGTGAACCAGAGTCCACTTCCTCCGACACATGTGGTAGGTCCAAACTGAGCAGACATTTATCGATGAGGGTCTAAAAACAACAACAAACAGCCGGGCCAAGGGACCGTGAAATTTGAATTTTACATCACTACATTTCACCTTATGCTTCCCGCATTTCATGGCCCCTTGATTCTGCTGTTCATTATTATTTTTTTCATAAACGTATTCATAAATGTCTGCCGAGCGAGGCACCTCGACGAAGTGGCCTGCAGTCCGCAGAAGGTGACGCCGGAATAAAATCTCGTCCGTCTTTCAGGTGCCTTCAAGGCTTCCGTTTATTTTTGAACAAATCA
>NW_015234372.1:0-704 GCF_001447785.1 Gekko japonicus | reverse complement strand
ATATATATTTATATTTTGCTTTCTGGTTTGTTTTTGAGTTCGGTATTTTGAAACTCAGACTGTTCTCTCCCCGGTAACATTTCTTGTCACAGGGCCTTTTAATTTAGGGTTTTTTTAAAAAAAAAATGAAAGGTGCTCTTAAAAAAATATTTTACAAGTATACTGAGTCACTATATAGACTCTAAATTTGTTCTATAAAGTCTGTGGTTAAAGAGTGGGATACCAAATACAACAGGCAAATAAGTCAATGGGGGGAAAGGTTATGGTGGGAGGGACAGACAGCCGAGGACGTGGCCAGGAGCAGAGCTGCATGGGACAGATCCTGTGACAACTGCCTCCATTCTCCACCTTCTGAGGAAAATCTTAAAGGATGAAGCCTGCATCCACTAGCATCACATGATTGATGGCGAAGCACCGTGAGCTGGTGGGTTGGCAGTTTGCCTCCTGCCCATTCAAGATACACAAAAGGCAGGAAACTGTATATCTCTTGGCAACTGTCTGTTCTTCCTTGGTCAGCCTACCTCATACTTGAGAGAAACCTATTGAGCTGGAACACTGCAGCAAAAAGATAACCCCCCAACCAAAGCTTTCTCTGATTTTCCCCTGCAACAGGATATTCAGAACTAGCCAGACACAAAAATATGTAAATAACTGCCTGGTGCTATCCACCATTTTAATTGCCATGGTAGAAATAGAGGCCTGCG
>NW_015234371.1:0-704 GCF_001447785.1 Gekko japonicus | reverse complement strand
TTTTTTCTCCTGGAAGGAGACATCACTCACCAATTTACAGAGCCTCTTCCAGGGCAATTCTATCCAGTGTACATGATGCATGTGCTTTTGCCTCATTTTCAACACATTTAGCCATGGCTTGACTGTTTGGGTTTGTCAGGTGTCAAATATCAAATACAACAGACTGTCAACTACCTAATACTCTCCAAGTCCTTGCAATGGTTGCCAAATTGCACTGGATATCAACATAATATTGCCAGATAAATACTAAATACCACTTCATTTTCGGCTAAAGATGCTTGAACACCCACCAGTTCAGCTCACATTCTTCTTGCCAGCCATAAGGAAGGAGCCAGTTTTTCCTCAAGTGGTTTGAATTCTCATTAGGATCTCAAGCCTGTTTGGTGGGTAGTTTATATATCCAAACAGCACAGTGTAATGCAACTAGCAGCATTTCATATATGCACATTGTCACATGGCCCTATGGAAGTCCTAGTCCTCCTTCCAACCTCCCATTGTTACGTCATCAGCAGCCAGTTTTTTAAATAGTGAGCAAACCAATCAGTCAGACTCCACTTATAAACACTGTTTTTTAATTTTAAAAAAGCTGTTTTCTTGTCACCTAAATTCATGTCATTTTGTGCATGGATATTTTTGCACAGTCATAAGAGGTTCATCCTCCCCTGTTAGAGAATTAACTTGATATTTTACTTTATGGACTATAT
>NW_015234370.1:0-704 GCF_001447785.1 Gekko japonicus | reverse complement strand
TAAATAAATAAATAAATAGTAGGAGATTTGGAGACGTATCAGAGCTTTACCTGTTTCTTTAAACTGGATAATAACTTTGGGTCATTGATGTGTTGCAAATCCTCACAGCTTTCTGTTTTGTTTAATACATTCCCTTGATTGTTTAATTGTAGTGTTAAAGTGACTGTCTTAAGCAGCTATCTTAAAATGTGTAATATAATAATCATGGCTATTAAAACATGCTAAATGAAAATACAAAGAAAATCTGAACTCCCTCCGCCCCCGTGCTGCTTGGCCAGAAAGTAGCTGGAGACTTTTATTACTTTAGAAATAACTAATTTTTCTTCCACTACGCAGGAAGGTAGATATATAAATTTGCATGAAGCCATGGTAATGGCAATCCAAGTGATGTTGACATCAGCCTGGTGGTTCTTGCCATTGCTGAAATAGCAACAGTTAATGTTTAATTCGAATGCAGTTAGATTGCCTGGGGCTAAATAATACATTTCTGTTAGCAATTATTTTGCACAATCTGGAACTGCAAATAAATTTACATAATAATTTGTCTCTTGTAGAGTATACTTAAAGAGTGTTGTTGGAAGAAGAAGGAAATAAAATAGCTCCAAATGGATGAATTCGCATTACTTTTGTGTTACTTTAACATTAGCACAACCATAAAAATTGCATAAAAGTTACAATTTTAAAATGTTCAGGAGGCATGCACA
>NW_015234369.1:0-704 GCF_001447785.1 Gekko japonicus | reverse complement strand
CCTCAGTAATCCCTCCTTCCTGACCAGGGTTTCAATTGCTGTTTTTTATGTCCTTGTATGTATGCTAGCTTTGTTTTTAATTTGTTTTAAAGATGTGTGGAAGTTTTAATGGTTTTAAAGTGTGATTATTTCATGCATGTTTTAAATTGGTGGTCCCTGTGAGGACAGAAAGGCAGGAGATAAATGTTATAAATATAATTAAAATAAAACTGAATACAATCTGCCCCCATTCAGTAGAGTTTCATATTGTGCTTATTAAAAATTACTGGCCTATAACTCAGTCCTCTAGTAAGCTGTGGCCCCAGACTTATTTGGGGCTGTCGGCTGCAGGGTGACTGGCAGGACTGCAAGGCAAGTTGGGTGCCAAACAGCTTCTGGCCATGTGGGCGGCACTTGGGTGTGTTGGGGTGCACCTGGTGGCCCCCTTGGCAGCCTCTGGCTGGCTGCCTCAATCACCCCCTCCCTCCACAAATGGTCACACTGCGGCCAGATGCTCCTCAGTGCACTCTTTGGGCATCCCTCTCACCTCCCCTCATTTTAATGGTTCATAGCACAGTATTCCTTTGTTATTTCTTTACCTGTCACAGCTTTAGATGTTGGGCTGGATCTGTTGGGGAGAAGCTGCTTCTGCATGCCCACCTCCCCCAGATGGGGACCCCTTTAAGGAGTCTTGGAGTGGAGCCAATGGGAGGCATGCCCAGCTC
>NW_015234368.1:0-704 GCF_001447785.1 Gekko japonicus | reverse complement strand
TGGATTTTTCAGGGGCGGAAATACCAAATACATAAAAGACATCATGTTGTAACATGGCATGGCGATGCTTGACAATAACCTCCACCCAAATCCACCTCTCAACTGAAAATGAGTTTTACCGTGGACTTGCCGTGGACTTCTGCACTTTCATGCAGTCGCGCAGTGCTTTGCGAACCCTGCCTCACACTGTAAACCGGTGAACCAGCAAACAAACTAGAAGTGTATCGCGTTCTAACCCCGCCTGCGCGCGCCACCTAATGTTTCAACTAAGTCCCACCTACCACCCATGAGTAGAAAACCCTTCTTCCCAAGCCGCTAGCAGCCCATCTTTCACCACCACTTCACCTTAGTAGAGCAGCTTCTGATTGGCCCGCTCCTTTCTGGTGCCGCCGCCAATGAGAATGCCTGACGAGGTCCACGCCTCCTTGCAACGACCTCGCGCAGTGGCGCTCGGCGTGTTTGCGTTTTGACCGCCGACATGGCGCTGCTTGGGCTTGCGGCGCGTCGAGCTGTGTTGCCGGCCGTTGGTGGGCTAAGCAGGCCGAGGTGGTCGCCGTGTTTTAATGCGGAGTTCCTACTTTGCAGGCGCGCGGCACATTTCACTTTCCAGCCAGACCAAGAGCCTACCCAGCATGGTGAGCGCATCGGCCCTCCTTTGCTCGGGTCCGCGCTGGTGTTAAAATAAGGGAGAGAGCTTTTTCTTT
>NW_015234367.1:0-704 GCF_001447785.1 Gekko japonicus | reverse complement strand
TACTTGTGGTAAGTAGCTCCCGTGGACCCTGCAAAGCACACAAAAATAGACAAAATGGAGCTGCTGTAATACTTCTCGTGCAGTGTTAGCAGGGGCTGGTAAACTGGGGACCTTTCAAGTGAGGAGCGACAGGCCACGAGAGAGCGCTCATCCGTGCCACTAAACTGCGTCATGAGGAAATCCCGCAGGCATCCACCTCCAGGTTTGTGGCCTCGGCCCTGAGAGTTTCTGTTGAGCTCCCACTGGCTTGTGCGCAGAAAGAACCTGCCTGAAGTTCTCGTCTGAACCTGCCTGAAGTTCTCGCTCGTTTTTTTGTTTTGTTTTAATTGAGATGTGCAGCTCCCATGCGCCTCCGCTCTTGTGCAACAAAGAGCAGAATCAAAGAATCTCCCGTTCTGTAATTGGCCTTTTCTTCCCAGTGACTCAAGCCTCTTTGCGGATTCGCCCTGGGAGTCGCGGCTTGAGCGTGGCCCAGCAGCAGAAAGAGAAAATAAAATAATTTTGTCGGCTCCCCCACCTAAACGCAGCCCAGCGGAATAATTGGCGTGGTGGCTGCCGTAATTAAAAGGACCTAAATCAACCTTTGGACAGGTTCTCACGCTTTAATTCTAGGTCATCTTCTGGAGAAAGCTGGGAAGGGTGATTCTTCGTTTGTTTGCTTTTTTTAAATAAACCCTTCCCGAAGTGGAAAACTTTATCTACAG
>NW_015234366.1:0-711 GCF_001447785.1 Gekko japonicus | reverse complement strand
GGAGGGCTTCTAGTGTCCTGGCCCCCCGGTGGACCTCGTGAGGGCACCTGGTCTTTTTAGCCACTGTGTGACAGAGTGTTGGACTAGATGGGCCATTGGCCTGATCCAACATCGGCTTCTCTTAGGTTCTTATGCTTGTTCTTAAGTACTAACCAGGGCCGACCCTGCTTAGTTTCTGAGATCTGTCAAGATTGGGCTGAGCCTCAGTTATCCAGGTCAGGTCTCGTCACTGCCAACTTACAGTGACCCCATACGGTGGAGGGGGGTGCTGTATGTTTGCATTTGTGTGTATGTGTGCCCGTGCCTGGAAGTCATGGTGACCTTTGGCCACTCCAACTAGGGCGTGGAAGACGTTCAGAGAAGTGGCTTGATAGTCTGCCTCTGCCTCCCAGCCTTGGTATTCTTTGGAGGTCTCCCTTTCAAGTACTTAACAGGGTCGGCCCTGCTTCGCTTCCGAGATCTGATGAGATCGGGCCGGGCCGGGCCATCAAGGTGAGGGCAGCTACATACTGGTTGAAGCTGCCAGCAAGTTGAGGCTAACGTACAGCGAACCCATGGCATCTTCCAGGCCAGAGACAAACAGAGGTGGTTCGCCATCACCTGCCTCTGCTTAGGGACCCAGGAACTCCTTGCTGGCCTCCCACCCAAGTACTCACCAGGCCTGTAGCCAGGATTTCTTAAGGAAGAAGGAGGAGGAGGAGATTTGATTTA
>NW_015234365.1:0-704 GCF_001447785.1 Gekko japonicus | reverse complement strand
CATTAAAAATATGAGCCCATGCCTTGATAGGTTTAGAAGCAAATTCCCATGCTTATGTGATAATAAATTTTATAAATATACAGTTGGAACCTTTGTAGGTGGTGTATGTAGCACAGGACAAGAGTAATGGCATGCCACTCATTGCTCTTCCAAGGCCACACACATGATTGTGCATCGTCTTGCAGGGGGGAGCTGGTTCAGTGGAGAGCGTTTCTTTCTTTCTTCCCGTAGTTTTCGCCTCCCTTGCAAAGGAGGACAGGCGGGGGACTGGGCGAGGCCAGGCGAGACTCTCCGCTGGCGTTTCCATGTGGCTGCGGCACTTCATCTTGTTTGGGGAGCGCCTTCGCCGTGTGATCGCTGGGCTTAATGAGCTATGGGGTTATTTATAGCCCTGTGCTTGGAGAATCACCGTGGATTTATCGCAGGCCTCTGTAAATAGCGTGGCAAAACTGCCGGCAAAAGGAGAAGGTTGTAGGGGAAAGGAAGGAAGAGAAGTGGGGTGGGGGTGGGGGAGCGTGGAAGCTGCCTGACTAAGAGCTTCCCAGGTCATCTTGTCCATCCTCTTTTCCAAAGAGAAACTCACCTCTCATTGATCATCCCTTCCTTTTGTGCACATGCAGAGCATAGACAATGACTTGAGCTCCTTTACATGCTTACATTTTAAAGGTGGATACCTAGGGTTGCCAACTCCAAGTTGGAAAATT
>NW_015234364.1:0-704 GCF_001447785.1 Gekko japonicus | reverse complement strand
TCTCCTTGAGCCACAGCACCTCCCACTTCTTTGCCCTAAGAGACAGCTTGATAACCTCTGAAGTATGCCAAGTTTTTTTTTGTTTTAAATCGAAATACTCCTGGTTTTAGTTACTGCCTCTCTCTCCAAATGGGGAAATGTTTGGCGGGAAACATTCCAAGCATATAATTTGTGGTATTCCCTCTTTAGCAACTAGCTCTCAGGAAGCTGCAGGCAAATTTTCTCTTGCCTCTAGTCAGGGGAAAGCCCCGATTATCTCTCTGCTTCAGAAACAGTCTCGCACGGCCAGGCAGTTCTGAAGTTCAAAATGGGCATAAAGCTGTTTTGCTATTAAGGGAAAAGCTTCACGAGGCCCATTTTGATAAGGGAAGCGCTTTCCAGTGGCTCTGTGAATGGTGATCCAGCCCAGCGGTGCTTTGTGCTTTCTGGGAAGACTTTAAAAACCAGTGGTTTTCTCATAATGTCCTCCCAAAGAGAGGTACAGAGAGATGCCAGAGAGGAGGAAGCATTTCCATGATCCCTTCCTGTCAGTGCCTCAGACCAGAAGGCAGAGTGCCAAGATATCAATAGACAATGCTAGGCAAAAAATAGTATTCTTGTTGAATGAGCATAGAAGAAATGAGAAGTTGGGCAGCTCAGACCAGTATTGTGTACTCTGAATTGCAGCAGCTCTCCAGTCTTTGGCCCCGGTCACACAAAAGGTT
>NW_015234363.1:0-704 GCF_001447785.1 Gekko japonicus | reverse complement strand
TGTGTTTCTGTGACCACAAAAGCTTAGACTAAATACAATGTTGTTAGTCTTTAAGGTGCCACACAACTCCTATCTTTTTGTTAGGCTTATGCAAGTTTAATCAGAAGGTTACATCTAATCACTGAATATCAGTGTCCTTCCTCCACTATAATAGTTACCTTCGTCCACAGCAGCTGCCTATTTAGTTTCGAATGAAAGGCTGCCTGTGTTTTTCGAAGCATCACCATCTGGGTTACCTAGCGGTACCTCACATAAATAGACATCAATGGGTCCTTTTGTGCTTCTTAGACGTACTTCTATACAATCCTGCAAGACACAAAGATTTTGTTAACATAAGACAAAGTTTGAAAAAGTTCCTGGTCAATAACTGCTTTTGCTGGAAGGTTAGTTTAAGAAGTGAGAGGTGGATTTAATTGAAGTCCCAGTGTCCTCCCTCCAGATGGTCTTCTGCCACAGACATCACTCATTCATATCACCTCCTTGCCTCGGTGTGTGTGTGTGTGTAGAAAATGGAGGCTCATATATCATCACTTAGGAGCCAAATTTGGCCCCAGGGCTACCAGTTGCTGACCGCTCTTATACACACTCACTAGAAAATGAAATTTAAGCAGGCAAGTAGTGTCAGGGACCCTTTTCATTCAAAATCCTCCTTGAACAGATTTGCATAGTTTACAGCCTAAACAAGGTGGGGTGGTTTTTTTTTT
>NW_015234362.1:0-704 GCF_001447785.1 Gekko japonicus | reverse complement strand
GGAGGGGATCTTCAGCTCTGAGTCCGACCCATCGGTCCTGAGGTCCGCAGTGGATCGGCTGAAGTAGAGCATAGAGGAGTGGGTGCTGAAACCAAGGTCGCGACAGGCACTGTAAAGAGCAGATGAAGCATGCCGCTGGAGGATGGCGAGCCTGGAGGACAGTGGGCAAGCATGCATTGGGTCCAATGATTGATGTGGAGAAGACAGCTGAGGTCTGTGTCATGTTGGGTGACAGCAAGGGGCTCGATGTGGGTGAGGTGTTTGAGACCTGGAATGATACCTGAAGCAAGATGTTCCTTGGTATCAATGGTTGGAGTGTGAGGGAGACAGAGAGAGATGAGTGTGTCAGGAGTACTGGGATTGAGACTGATGGAGAAAGGGCGATTTCGAATATGAACAATAGGTTCTTCAGTCCTGATGATGACCGGCCCTATGATAGGAAAGGGATTGCGAGCCCCGGGAATGATGATGTCGACTGCCTGAGCGTAATTGGCTGTAAGAGCGTCAGTGGTCCTCCATGATCAATGACATGTCACAGGCTCTGAAGGAGTAGCGAGACTCCGGGCACAGTGACCTTCCTTCCTGGTGATGAGTAGCCTCAGGTGCCATGGTGGTCTCTGGGACAAAGCTGGTCACCAAAGGCGACCTTGAAGGCACAAAGCAAACTTGCTGTCCTGGAGCAAGCTGAGAGAGGGCAGCAGATA
>NW_015234361.1:0-704 GCF_001447785.1 Gekko japonicus | reverse complement strand
GTTTGCTAGTCCTGATCAGTGCTAAAGGTACAGAATGTTGGAGCTGCTTCAAACATAACTTGCTAAGGAGAAAAGGCAGACTTCTGCAGCGCTTCTTCGATCATGCTGGCTTTATTGACCAAAGACAATATTTTAGCTTTGGTGAAATACCCTTTCCTAGAAAAGTGGGCAGCTGGCCTGCAGGGTTCATCAATGAAACCAATCACTATAGTCCTTTTAGTTATACCTCTGAAAATCTGCAGCACTCACCAGATGTGTCTCTGTGTGCCTTTTGGGGGGGGGGTTTCCATTTGGCCTGGACAACATTTATTGGTCGAGAGATAAAAGCAAGTGAACAGCTTGGCTCTGAGAGCCCAGTGTGAGTGTGCATAATTGCCGTGTTGCCTGCAAGCTGAGGGCTATCCAAATGTATTTGTTCATTATCTGGACTGATATCTAGTCAATACCCCTCTACGGTCTATTTAATGTAGACTTAATGGGCAGAACCAAACTCGTAGCTGCCATCTCTTTCAAGCCGCATTCACAATAGTGCACAGTTATTACAGGGAATCGTATTTCTTCTAGAGGGGTTTATAATGAAATCTGATTGTTATGCCACAGAGAAGTAAGGTTTCACTCTAGGCTCACCCTTTCGCCTGCTTCTACCAGCTGTTCAGCTCTCCCACCTGCCTTTCTGTTCAGGCTGGTAGGGTAAATGTGGAGGG
>NW_015234360.1:0-704 GCF_001447785.1 Gekko japonicus | reverse complement strand
CAGGGCCCCTTGTGGCCAGGCTGGTCAAATCCTGCTGCCAGGTGGATGTTTCTTGACTTTGTCATGGCAATGCCCCTGAAGTTCCCCTACCATAATGAATCAAGCACAAGGATATTTGCAAAACCAGGGGAGATCAGTGCTAAAGAGCAGTTCTCTGTTCTATGGGAGAAGAGGCATCATCTGTTGGAAGTTTAATTTTCCCCCTCAAAGCAAGATAGTTCAGCAAACTGTGGTTGCCTTTTTTGTTTTTGCCTAGCAAACAATGGACCCTCACTGAGTCACAGAGGCAAACCAGTTGAGCTTAAATTATTGCCACGTCTTCAATATAATTAGAGTCCCATCATTTTTAATTATTTTAATGACAAGAAGGGGAATTGGAAAATAGTTGCTGAATGTAACGGTCATTTTGGCTCCTTATTGTCCTGTTGATCATTTCAGATTTTCAGAGTATTTTATTGTATATCTACAAAACAACCTTAGTAATTTTTAAATACGTTTGCCCCCACTGTTTGCTGAATCCTCAACCTTTCTTCTTCCTGTTCCACCCCACATATATTTCACATGTGATGCCAGAATTGATCTTTTTGTTCAGATAAAGAATTCTGCTTTCACAATTAACAAGGCCTACTCCATTCATAATTACTTGTCCTATATAGTTCCTTAGAAAACTAAAATGTCCTAAAGAAGGGTCATAGTTGAGCCTT
>NW_015234359.1:0-704 GCF_001447785.1 Gekko japonicus | reverse complement strand
AAAGGTTCGCCATCACTGCCCTAGACCTTCCAGGGAGGCTTAGGAAAAGTTTTCCCTTCTAAATTTTAATTTGGCAAGCTGTTTAGGCAGCCCCAGGCCAAGGCCATTCAAGTAAGTTGAAAACCCTTCTTGTAAGTCACTCTCTTTTGTCATCCTGTTTATCAGCTCTCAGGGCTGAGAGAGACCTCCAAGAACCACTGTGGGTCAAAGAGGAAGGCCTTGCTTCCTAGGCAGGAGACCACAGAGGTTTCCAGAAAGTCAGGAGAGCAGAGAGGTGTTTTTTCCCCCTTAAATAAACTCAGACTTTTAGGTTCTCCTCGAGAAAAATGCATGCTGCAGTTCTGAATCGGTTTAGTGCTAGTGTGGCGGTGTGCTGAGAGTGCTGGACAAGGGTCTGAGAGGTCTGGCTTCAAATCCCCATCCCACCATGAAGCTGACTAGGTCACCATGGGCTGATCACTTGCCTAGCCTATTTTACAGGGTTGTTGTGAAGAGGGAGGGGAGGAGCAGGCACACCACTCTGACCTCCTTGAAGGATGGGCAGGATAAACACATACTTGTCAGACTGCAGACTGAGTCCCATGGGGACTTACTTCCCAATAAACATGTTTTGGCTTAGCCTTCGCTTAAAGGAACTTCCACACTTCAATATTCATACAGCATCCTTTCCTTTAAATACATAAAATACATTTTAGCAGGCTGCA
>NW_015234358.1:0-704 GCF_001447785.1 Gekko japonicus | reverse complement strand
GGGGGGGGGCACACAGTCCTGGAGCCCTGCCCACCTTTCTTCTGTTGGAGCTGGCACACCAGCAGGGCACCAGTGGCTGATCTCAGAGCACTGTCTCTGTGCCACAGGCTAGGTCAGAGGGCTTTCCTGCTTCTCCCTTGGTACACTACAAACACTCCCCCTCCCTTTTCTGTGCTATTTCAAGCACCCACAGAATGGCCATCTACAAGACACAGCATAATTTTAACCTCTGAAACTTCCTTCCTTGTGCCTAGACATGAAGCCCACCCATGAAGCTAAAGAAAATTGCAACAACGTGCCATCCTTGACCCTTGCTTGACTCGAAGGAGCAGCAGTCAGCAAAGCCATCGGGACAGATTAATAGTGCTGGAATGCAGAAGAGGACAGCCAAACATCTCACTCTTAAATACTGGCAATGGTAAACTGCTGTGTGCTATAAGTCATACTGGCCCCAATGGACTGGTGCAGCAATCTGAAAGCACTATCCAAATTGCTTGTTTACTGGCTACCAAGCCCATAGCATTTAATATGTTACCAATTTTTTTTGAGACAATGGCAAGTGCCTTTATGTTGTTTTTCTGTTTGTGATTTAATGTTCTCACAATATTAGGGCTGTCACTTTATTATTATTACTTTGGTATGGTCTTGTATCTTTAATAGCTACCTGCAAAAAGATATTCAACAGGTACAGGCTTCCTTACATG
>NW_015234357.1:0-704 GCF_001447785.1 Gekko japonicus | reverse complement strand
TCCAGCATGAGCTAGAGGATGGAGAAGATGGCCTGGAATGCCCTTTCCAGCTCAAGTATTAGGATTGCCATTTGCCATTCATGGTGGGCAACCCCTTTCCCTCAGCCCCAATCACCTGACCTTCATGATTTGAGGAGCAGGAGAAAAAAAATGAGGGGATAATGTTGATGCTAAACACTATGGATATTGTTGGGGATTCCTAGAGCACTGATTGGAAGTGATATGACATTCTCCAAATCTCCACCTGGAAATGATGTCACATCTTTCAAGACACTTGGAATTTTCCCATCTTTGTGGTCTACAGGGTTGGCAACCCTATCTAGGATTAACTCCTCTATTTATTGTGAGACTTTTATTTCATTAGAAGAAGGAAATGCATACATATATTTATACTGTTCAAGATTTCACAGAAGAAAATTTGGATGCTTGATATTCGGATACTTCTAGTAGCTTTACTAAAGCTATTTTGTAGATCTGTAAGGAAAACATATATAATTCCATTCATTATCCATCAGGACTTCAAAATATACAGTGTGCAGTGGCACAGTGTGTAACATGATGTCTTTATGTTCATGTAAATGCATGTAAATGGTCTAGAATCAAGATGCATATACCACCCACACAGAGATTTAACTTCTCTAGAGATTTTGGATAGGAAGCTGAATCCTGAAAAAGAACAACCTTATATAATCACACTAGCAAAA
>NW_015234356.1:0-704 GCF_001447785.1 Gekko japonicus | reverse complement strand
CCCCCCCCTTCCATTTGTGTTCAAACTATCTGCCCAACTGCTCCATTACACCAAGCTCCTCAGTACATCAAGGAGTGTTCTGGGTTTTGCAGGAGGGAAGAGGGTGCTCTGGAGTGACTGTATCCACATATCAACTAGAGCTACAATAGAAGCCCAACCTTGCTGACCAAAAAATACCCTAGAGGTGTCAGGAAATCATCTGGAACTATCAACCTCCAGGGGCGGACCACACTAACTGGCCACCCATGAGTGTAAACCTCAGCAGTAATGGTTGGCCCATGACAAGGACTGTGTGGAAAACCCTCCCATTACCAAGACATGCATTTTGTCACCAGAGAAAACCACATCAAGTGCATGTGCTGCTATATACATGGGGGCTAGAATGTTCTGGAACAGCCCCTGATTATCATGGTGGCCATGAAGTTCTGAGCTGCTCCCGTCAAAGGAATCACACTCTTACAAGACCAGGTTCCCAGTTTGGGGGAGCTCATGGATTTGCAGGTAGTAGCTATACTGTGGGGCAACATTTTCCAGCTTCATCTGATTCACCAGCTGCACCCTGCAAGTGGAAGAAAAGGACCTCACCACTGTTACATCTTGGTGACCTCTGGATCAGACTTCTGTAATGCAATCTGTGTGCAGCTGACTTTAAATGTGACTCAGAAATGTCTACTAGGATAGAATGCTTTTGTTTGATGTGAGCA
>NW_015234355.1:0-704 GCF_001447785.1 Gekko japonicus | reverse complement strand
AAGGATCAACTCTCCCTCTACGAGCCAACCTACCTTTGTGTGTATGGGGCAGTGGTTACAAAGGAAATCTGCAGCTCGACATCTGCATTTCAGCAAGTCGGAGGGAAGAGGATACATTCCATACTCCACCAACGAAGAGGAAGGATACAAGTGTGCAGAATTACTATGTGACATTTGCAGAGGTTTCCTCTCCTCTGTTGGATGTGCATTACAATTATGGGCACGTTGAGAAAAGCAAATATCCTGTGGTGACTGAACGCGGGGAGACTTCCTTGATTCCCTAATTATCTTCATATAAAATTCCTCCAAGAGTGACCTAATCTGAATGGTAACAAAAATGTCAACGCTGAAGCCAGCGCTAACACCGTTTGAAGTTTCAAATGCGCGAAGGAGGCTGGCAGAGGCACTGCTCTGTTGACATTAAGCAAAGCTAATTAGACACCTAGAAGCTGGCAGTTTCAAAATAAATCAAATCAATATGTTGAAATGGGAAGGAACGGGAGGGGAAGTCATGTTACCCCAGTCCCCTAGTTGTTGCAATTCACTGTGCTCCAGTTTTTGATCTTCGGGTTACGGTGGTTCTTTACTGGATTGGGGCCACCCAGATGAACAGAATGCTATGCAAAGCAGCCTAATACTACAACTCAGGGGCACGCGATAAAAGCTGATGTGCAGTAGATTCAGAAGGGATAAAAGGAAGCACT
>NW_015234354.1:0-704 GCF_001447785.1 Gekko japonicus | reverse complement strand
CAGGTTTGTAGAAAGATTTGTGTTGTCTGTTCTTGGATCCAGTCTCCAAATTTAAGTATCCAGAGATCTGTCCATGTTGAAAGTTTGATATATTGATGGACTCAGCAATAAAGGGAAGAATATTATTTTGAGGTATGTAAACAGCAACTTGAATTTGTTATTTGGGAGTCATACTTTCTAAGCCGAAAATTGGTTCACTTCAAGATGTTATAACTTCCACTTCCTGTAGAATCTGCAAATAAATTGATATTAGTGGAATTTTTGTGTACATAGAGACATGACAGATGAAATTGATAGCACTTGCATCTGTGAAATAAATGTGTTGTCTCGTACTTCATTGAGTTTTATTATTGGTCCATGTACATTAAAGAACCAAGGTTAATGCATACTGTATTATATGAAATGTCAATATTTCCTAATGCAGAACTAGAAATTTAGTTCAAAATATCTGCCTTTCCATGAAAGGCAGTTCATTCTGCTGTTAAATACAATGGAGCATAGCCATTAAGAATTGCATGTTGTTATGTTTTATGTAGGCAAATTGACAATATATCATACTTGTCTTTTGTTAGCAGTGGCTGTGAAGGAAAAGTTACTGAAATAAAAATGTCAGTCTTTGAGATTGTTTCTGTGGGTTCAGTCATGCAAGATGTGTGCAGAAAGGAAAATGTGCTTAGAATTTGCGCAAGCAGTAGTGCAACAAT
>NW_015234353.1:0-704 GCF_001447785.1 Gekko japonicus | reverse complement strand
CCTCCTCAGGCTCCACCTCCAAAGTCTCCGGTTATTTCCCAATCTAAAGCTGGCAGCCCTGCTAACAGTGTCGCCGTGAGGATAAAAGGAGACAGAGGAGAACCATACTGTAAGCTGCTTTGGTCTCCACCGGGGAGAAAGCCAGGACAGAAATGCAGCCACTATATAAACAGTGAAATGACTCCTTCTCGGAGGCTTTCGAAAGCATGGCGGCATTAAGGATGGCTTAACTCCAGATCTGCAGTTCGTGCTTAAGCAGGTCAGGGCTCGAAACGGTGAAGTCTGTTTGATAAAATGATGTTATTTCCCCCCCAGCTTGGAATAGCTAAGCATGCTTTTGAGATGAGTGGTGGAAAAGAGTAAACCGGAAGGCTTACCGAGGGAAGCAGTCCAGGAAGGGAGGCAAATCTAGCTTATACGGCCGGTTAGGAAAGAAAGAAATAATAATGGAAATGCTGCTGATCAGCTACTGATTTTTGGATTTCAGCTACCAGCTGGTTTTCTTTACCACAACTCCTAATCTGATTTTTTCTAGCAGTCAGCAGGATCAGTGTTATCAGAGCAGCGAGGATTTGGGATTTCAGAAGCATTACTCTTTGATATACACAGCCAACTTTGACTCTTCCTCCCCCTCATTTTTGCCAATTGCTACACCAGAGGCCAGCCCCAGCCCAGGATAAACATTTATTTATTTATTTATTTAT
>NW_015234352.1:0-704 GCF_001447785.1 Gekko japonicus | reverse complement strand
TTAGCTTCTGAAATCTGATGAGATTTGGCTTGCCTGGGCCTTGAGTTTGCCTGGGCCATCCAGGTCCGGGCATTAACAGTTTAGTATAGCCCTTTTCAGACATTGCAGCCAATTGAGCATATATTCAATCAGTCCACTACCATGACTGGGCTGAGCAGCAGAAAGAAGTGTGCACTGGGAAAGGTGAGGGAATAAGCTTAAAAAGAGTGAAGCCATGAGTCATAACGAGTGGGAAACAAACCAGTTTCAATGTAAATGGGATCAGAACATGAGGTAACAAACATAAATTATCTGGTAGGATGAGATGGGATTGCACTTTCTCTGGAGGATCAAATTTTCTAAATGTGCAATTTATTTCTGGATGCACAGCTGTCATCTATGACCAGGAATACGCTTTGCCAGTTTCATCTGATATACCTGCTGTGACCCAGTACTGCAGGACAAGGACACTGTAACTGTCATTCATAATCCATTCATGGACTACCTACTGCAGAATACTGTACATGGAGGATTTGGGGGAAAATCCTTCAGACACTGAAATTACCTGCATAATTTATGAGCCACAAATTGAATACAGCCCATTGCTTATCTACCAAGAGTTCAATAAATGACCTAATTTTGCTGGCATGGTGGATTGAAAAAGTGTGCTGTCTTAGTCACATCAACGTCTTGTTAGCTCCAAAGCAGAATTACAGAGAGATAGG
>NW_015234351.1:0-704 GCF_001447785.1 Gekko japonicus | reverse complement strand
TTGCTGTGTGTATATTCCCTTTTTTTTTTGGTTCGTTTTCTTTTTATAAAAAATACGATAAAAATAAAAAAATGAGTTGTTCTTCTTTTTTGTCCCCGCCCTCCCCTTGCGCGTTTGTGTGTGTGTGTTTATGCTTTTCGGCAGTCCCCTCCCCCACAGTCATGACTCGCCGGGAGACGTGTCATTCACTGTGTCGTCCGTCAGTCCGTTCTGCCCTTCCAGGGACTCGTGTTGGTGGTCCTCCGTCGCCGTGTAGTAGCTGTTGTCCTCGCCGGGGCTGCTGCGGTCCCCCTCCGAGTCCTCCCCGTCCTCCTCCAGGGTCAGTTCGAACTGGAATTTCTCCAGGCAGGCCTCGTCGTCCTTCTCCGCATCGTCCGGAGGCGGGGAAGGGCTCTGGGGGATCATGCTGTGGTACCAGTCCCGGTTGTCCTCGAGGGTGTCCAAAATGTCTTGTGCGTCCGGGTGGACCAGGTCCGCCCAGGTCTCCCACAGCGGGTGCACGATGTAGTCGATGAATCCCACCTGGAGGGACGGAGGGGGAGCGGGTGGGAAATGAGGTGGGGTTAGTGACAAACAGAATAGGGGGGCATTCATTAAAAAAGGAGACGGTGGAGTTTCCCCACACGTGTTGTCTCCTCGCTTGTTTGCATCTTTTCCCCTCTTTCCCGCACATCGTTTGCTCCCTCTAGTGGTCGCTTCGAGAT
>NW_015234350.1:0-704 GCF_001447785.1 Gekko japonicus | reverse complement strand
TCGCCTGTCTGAAATTCCTCTATGATTCTCTGATTAAAAGGGAATGGGTAGTTATATGTTATGTATCCCATACAGCAACACTAATCCTTCTTTTTCTCAAATTCCAGGTGAAATAGCAACAACAACGGTCTACAGACAATGGACTAGTCAGACTCCACCCTTTCTCCCTCTTTCATTGTTATGCTAATCAAGGACTTGTATCTCTCTGTCCTCATTGGTGAAAGGACTGGCTGGGAGAGGTTGCATTATTCTCTTGGTTTATATCATAGCCTTAACGTTCAGTCTGTGTTAAACTAGATTTGTGCTACCCGTTTACATTTTACATCCACACAAACTATTTGGTGCAATTTTGCCTTTGTGTTTTTTTTTTTAATCTGTGTATTTCTGTGGTGGTCATGTTTCGTTCTAGCTTTTGTTGGATAAAGCAATAAAGAGTTCAGGTGCAATAGACAGAGAACCTATGCAAAAGCCATACCGACCAGAATGTTTGTCATTTTTACAGCGGTTGCGTGTATAATATTGCAATAAAGTTACATTTTTACCAACACTTTAACTTGTTTATGAATTGTTAAAGTTACTCACTTCCCAGAGCTCCTATGTGTCATGAATCCCAAATCAGTTTTGCAGCCAGGGACAATAAAATGGGTGTATTGTATTAGGGCACTTAAATTACTGGAAGAAGTTCAAAACTAGCATAAATTTCA
>NW_015234349.1:0-704 GCF_001447785.1 Gekko japonicus | reverse complement strand
AAGATGGCAGCCATTTCAGGAGCTCAGGTACTTTGCCTGCCTTTTGTTGTTACTCCTTCCTGCACCCTTCAGCACAGAAATGGGCACAACTTCAGACTTGTTGCCAGTACACACGAAAGAGATCTCAAATGGCATTTATGCCTCACGTGGTACCATTTATGCCCAACGCGGCACAATGCTACTTGCACATGTCTGGAGCTACACAGCTTCAAGGGGCTTGAGTGCTCTGGGCCTACAACCGGCCACCACAGTACCCAAAGCTGAAGCAGAGATGCCATCTGCCAGCCCTGGCACAGCCGAAGGGCGGGACACTCCAGGAAGCCAGCCTTTCCTCCAGGCAAACACCTG
Source organism: Gekko japonicus (assembly GCF_001447785.1). Taxonomy (NCBI): domain Eukaryota; kingdom Metazoa; phylum Chordata; class Lepidosauria; order Squamata; family Gekkonidae; genus Gekko; species Gekko japonicus. The sequence continues at coordinate 356 of NW_015234349.1, read as the reverse complement.
CTGGTCGCCTTTTCTGACGGCACTGCAGAGGAAGCACGCCAACCCCAATGGAAGAATAAATCTGGGTATCATCCACAACCAGTCCCGAAAGGCAGGAGGACACAGTCCAAACACTGCTGCCTTACCACTGACAGTGGACGCTGGAGGCGTTCGGCTGCAGGAAGAGACTTCACACAGGTTCTCTGGCGTTGTCCGGTCAGCACACAGGTCTGGAGGGAACAGGGGGTGGACTTAACGTCATCGCAGTGGAACACCCGCCCCACACAGGGACCTTTGCCAAGTAGCAGAAGCCAAGCCCGAGAGCAGCGTGCAAATTCAATCAAGGGGGAGGGCAGGAGAAAGAGGCAAGAGTAGGG
>NW_015234348.1:0-704 GCF_001447785.1 Gekko japonicus | reverse complement strand
CATCATTTTGTGCATTGTTTTAATATGCCAAAATTGTGTGTGCCAACCATGTTGCTTGATTCAGCGGCATCAAAACCAGAATTGGATCAAATCCCTCAGGACGATTCAACTGCTAGTTTAATTATATCAGGATGACCACATACATTTCCATCATAACACTTAGGTCAGTTTGCTGGATGCTATGTGTACATTTGTAAATTTGTGTATAGGCACTAGGAGTCATGACTTCATACTTGCACTGCCAGTTAGAGGCCTGTAGTCTTTAAACCATGTAAGTAGTGAAATGGAGAAAGTGGTAAATCACAAAAGAGGTGTTTTGTAGAAAATGGTTTTAAAGGTAATAGAGCATGGATAATGGGCATTGCATTAGGACAAGGGAGAAAAACATTCAGATTTTGGGTATGAATGTGCATGGCAGTTTGGGCAAAATCTTTTTACAGATTTCAGTAAGCTGGCTACAGTTTTAATATTCAGGGCTGTTGGAACCTCTGCTTGACTTCAGTCCCAGAATTTGCAGGTCTCAGAGATGGTATTTATCATGGCACAGAATGAGGAGGAGCTAGTGAGATGGTTCTGCCTGGTGAGATGGTAATCTGGCTGGGATCCAACCATGCATACTTGCAGGACTCTCCTGTATATGCACAGGGAGGTAGCTTGGTTTTTTTTTTTTTTTTCCACTTGTAATCCTGGTGGTGCTCCGTGTC
>NW_015234347.1:0-704 GCF_001447785.1 Gekko japonicus | reverse complement strand
GGCTTACAGTTTCCATCTAGCCAGCCAGTCCGTACCCTTGATTCTGGACTTGCCTTCGCCCTTCCCACAAGGAGCCACCTCTGTGGTAGTGGAGATTTGCAGGGTCTCTAGGCACAGCTATTGCCTTTTGCCAGCATGCCTGGCTCTGGTCTGCTTCTCTCCAGCCTGACGCCAAAGCCAAGGCAGAAGATCTGCCTTTTGATGGTGAGGGCCTGTTCCATGCCTCCACTAACGACGCCCTATCCACCATGGTTGACAGCATGAAGTGCGCTAGGAACCTCGGGGTCCATCAGCCACGTGCCCAGCGCCAGCTCAGATCCAGGCACTGGAGGACCACCTACCCCAAGTATCAGTGCTCCCTGCAAGCATCGAACTTTGACTCACTTGAAGGGAAAAGTTCATCCCTCCTAAGCAGTCATACCAGCCCAAGCACAAGCCTTCATTTGGTAAGAGGTCCACACAACAACCCAAGCGGCCTCTTTGACTCACTCCATCTTACAGTGCCCCCTTCTCCCACCGTCACCCTGCCCGTGGGTACCAGGCTGTGTCCTTACCTTCCAACTTGGGGTGCAATCACTGCAGATGCCTGGGTCCTCCTAGCCACTGTCCTGTTCCATTGCAGCTCACGACTCACCCAAGTGTGTGGCCTGCACAGAGACCAGGAAGAAGATTAAAAGGTTGCTTGCCTGTCACTGAAGATGTAT
>NW_015234346.1:0-704 GCF_001447785.1 Gekko japonicus | reverse complement strand
TGCTCCAGGGCAGGAAGCCTGTCCTACCCGATAGGACGATTGCAAGGTCCAAATTATGCGCTGAGCCTCTCGATCAAACTGTGGGATTACGCTAGCCCCCTGACAGTTTCAAAATCCTTTATCTGTGAGCCGCCAGCTACCCACACCAGGCAAAGGTTTTCAACCTCCGTCCCTCACACCCAGAGCTGCTTTGCCACAGATAGGTCCAAAGTCATCTGGGACAAAGAAATGCGGCCCCTGAATTGCTGACATCCATCAAAGGGTGACCCCCTTAGCCAGAGCTCCCAGCAAAAGGACAATGAGCCGGGGCTATTAGAATATAAATGAAGGGTAGCCCAATGAGAGCTTCTAATTAAGATCACTCTTCTTCATGGTGACATGTCGTGGAAACCACTTAATCACAGGCATGTCTTCCTGTAAGCAAATGTATGCAGATCTTGATACCGCTATCAGCGCCGAGCATCCTGTCATATGGGAGGCTGCCCATTAAAATCCAATTACAGCCCACCCCCCTTCCATTCATAATCTCTGATAAGTGCATTTGATGAGTTATGCTGATTACTAAATTAATTGGTTTAGCTGGTTAGGAGAGTGGGGAGGGAAGGAGGGAATCCTTATTATGGTCTGGAGAGCAGAGGATCCATCTGCATGTTATTTTTAAAGTTGATTGGCAGTGAGACTGGTCGGCAGCTGCTGTTGGAGAG
>NW_015234345.1:0-705 GCF_001447785.1 Gekko japonicus | reverse complement strand
CAATGCTGCAAGATGGTCCCTTCAGGGCAGCCATATTGCTAAATATAGGTAAGGAAATTTTTACGTCATGAATTCGACATTGGAACTCTGTGTTTTGATGATTACACAAGAGAGAGATCTTGATCCCAATGACTGCTCAGCCACAACACCTAACAGAAAGGAATTAGTAATGAGAGCGCTCTACTGCTCCCTTTGGTGAGAGGTAGAAACACAGCTTCCTCCCCTGACCACAGGACTGAACAGTGCAATGCTACTCAGAGTTACACCAGACTAAGCCCCTTTAAAGCGGTTTGCTTAAACTGGAGTAACTCTGCATAGGGTGGCATGGTAATGCGATCAATCATTGACCGCTGTTTGACCACTCCTTTCTAAGGCTGTATCTACACCAATACTGTTGTGTACTGATGGGTGGACTACATTTCCCAGGATCCCCGGCACATGGGATGTTGCTGTAGAGCATATAAGACAGAAAAGACAAAACGAGAGAGCCTTCAAAGGGTAGATGCAGCCCGCTGGGAAGCTGAGAAGAGCTGGCTTCACTGACCAGTTATGACCTGGTCTGGGGAAGCACTCCCAAGGGCATCAGGTTCAGCTCAAAGTCAGCTGCAACTTGACAGCACTTTGTACACAAACACAGGAGTAAAGGTGGCATTTCTACACAGGATACCAAAGAGTACACACAATGATGTCAATCACATATACTAT
>NW_015234344.1:0-704 GCF_001447785.1 Gekko japonicus | reverse complement strand
AACAGCCAATCAGAAGCCTCGCTGGGCAAGAGCCCCACCCACTCGCACAAAACACTTGGTGGCTCCCACGGGCGCCACGTTGGGGACCCCTGGTCCTGACACAGATGAAGATAATTTGGCTGAGGGGACATGGTTGGGCTTTTGAAACCTGAGGGCCTCGGAAAAGCGCATCGCCGAATGCTTAATCCTCAGTAATTGATCCCTAATGGGCTTAGCTGAGAGGTGAAACATTAGCAGGCCCGGCCCTGTGTGCTCTGCGATCGGGTTCCCAAACGGAGCCGTCTCTCTGAGCGAACCCTTTGCTGCTCTTGTGGAACCCTCACCGTGCGTCTGCAGTGGGCCGAGAGCGCTTGCCCTTGAGTCGGAAGAGGCGCTGTCCAGTCTCACCGTGGTTCTCCGCCAGACGCCGCAGGTCTGAAAGGGGAGAATTCTTCCTCCCAGAAGCCTCTGCGGCAGAGAAGCGCACTGAGAGATCAGGCCAGGTTGCCGTTCCCCATGGCCGCCTGTCCCAAACCATGCCTTCAGAAGTCACCTCAAGCCACAGTTGCGTTAAGGTTCAATGGTTAAACTAACTGTGGTTGAAATTCTGCAACGGGGCCATCTGAATTCTGCGATCCGTATAAATGCGTACAAACATTTGTGTGCACAGTGTGTCGTGTTTTGCTTAATGTATTCTCTCTCTCTGCGAGGGGCATCAGTGTGGT
>NW_015234343.1:0-704 GCF_001447785.1 Gekko japonicus | reverse complement strand
CAATCCAGAGTTGGCAACCCCGATTACTGCTGATTCGGCTGTTGTTAAGGCTGGCTCCACAGTTGGCAACCCTACTGCGACTTACAGTTGCACACAAGTCTCCCGTTGTCCCGTTTGTTTCTAGGAACGATTCAGGAAGACATTTGGTGTGTGGCTGATGGCTAGTGATCGGAGAAAGTTCCCTTTTAGGATTCGTTTGTTAGTGTTTCTTTTTGTCGAGCGTTTTGTACCTCTACTTTCCCCCCTTGGTTTTGTAGCGCCATTTCTATTGTGTCCCTCCCCCCCCGGTCATATCATTTTGATACACAGTTTCCATGGCAATCTTCACAATGTAGACTGTTTGTAGGAGAATAGATGCGTAAGTTACCATGCTGTTTCCCCGATGTACGAGTTGACGTTGAAAATGGATGAACTGGTTGGGACTGGGGGGGGGGGGGGGGGGGAGGCTGGCAACTGGAAATGGAAAACGGGCTCGAAAAGAAAGCGCCAAGAGTTCAGTTTGCAGAAGGGAGGGGTGAAATGGAAATGGGAATTCTGAGTTCCAAATGGCAGAGACAAGAACTTCAAAACGATAGGCTTTTTGTACGCTCCCAAATTCCCGAGGCCTCCTTTCAAGGAGATTTGGGCAAAGCGTATAGCCCCTAGAGGGAGCTTCTCCCCACAAAACGAGAAACTTGGGCCGATTCCACAGAATCACTTGCTCC
>NW_015234342.1:0-705 GCF_001447785.1 Gekko japonicus | reverse complement strand
CTTTTTCTACGAAATGACCCCTGGAAATCGGTCTATGTCTCTTTAGTCTTTGGGCTCAGGAAGATCCGTGTGCTTGGTGAGGTCTTTCTCTTCTTTACAGGCTCTAAGAAATTTTTAAAGCACATGCTGAAGTCTCATCTACACTCTGGATCAAAGGCCCACACCATAAGATGGTCACTCTTCTGCCAGCTGTCCTTCCCAGTGCTCCACAGGCTTTTCTTTTCTGGGAATACTTCACCACCTCAGGAGAAAATGTCTCAGCATCTTCTCTTTGGGCCAAACAAGACATGCTGTGTTTTTCTTTTTCTTTTAAAGAGTTGAGTCTGTGTTTCCTGAACCCAGTTCTGTCTCTCCACAGCCACCCAGCAGCTGCAGGACAATAAAGGAGAGCCAGTATAGGCCTGGAATTCTGTCTTGGAGAGAGGAAAGACTCCTGCCTCCTCTCCTCCACCCCTCCCCCCAGCCATGGCATTGTGAGAGGGAGAAGCATTTTCCCATTTTTGCTGCTTCATCTGGAGTATTCTCTGCACCTGAAGCAGCAAAAATGAGGACCTAGCCCCTCCAAGTACTGTTTTGGTGCAGGGATATGGCTGCTGAGGGTAGGGGGTCAGAAGCAGCTGCCTTCCAAGTCCAAACGGGGTCTCTTAATTTTTTTAATAGACATCCCCCATAGCTGGGGAACAGAATGTCTAGTTGGCTCATTCA
>NW_015234341.1:0-705 GCF_001447785.1 Gekko japonicus | reverse complement strand
CAAGCAGAGGCTCTTCCGCTGAACCACTGGGAACATGCCAGCTCAGTGGCCTGCTCCCAGTCTCTCAGCTGGGAGTAAGAAATCGGGGATGATGCGGCTGCACCCGGTCCTCCTTTATATGCTAGGCAGAAATCCTTATAAACCCACAGCGAACATCCATACTATTGAGTCCTCTGCTCAGCCTTCCTATGCTTGGTTTTGGGTTTCCCCCATCTTCTCTGAGTCCTTCTGATTTTGACATTCCCCACAACCACAACCCCTTGGGCCAATGCTGTTTCCCCCCCTCCTGCTCCTCTAGTTTGATCTCCCGCAGTGGTTGCACAGCTCGAAGCCCCCTCTGTCGGCGCGCACCCGGCTGCTGGAGTCCATCCACGTGGCGCTCAAGACCTGCGGCTTCGAGCCCGAGGAAGACGTCTCGATGCCTTACAATCTCTTCTGCAAGCACTGGGCCTGCCTCCTCCGGTATCAGTTCCCCGACCACTACAGCACTTTCCTCAGGCTGCTGATGCAGAGTAAGTCCCCAAAGGCCTTTGGTCTCGCTGCTGAGCTGTCCTTCAGCCAGCGTCTGGCACAATTTCCAAGCAACAAAGTTGTAGCATTTCCAGTGGTGATGTGATGCAACTTTCAGATGCAACTTTCTGCTGAAAACAGTTGCTTTTGGAAAACAAAAGCCATGTGCTGCGATGATGAGGGTGGTGATGAGGG
>NW_015234340.1:0-705 GCF_001447785.1 Gekko japonicus | reverse complement strand
GTATCACACTATATACCACCTGGGCCCATTTTTCCTGTTATACAAGTGTTTGAGGAAAAACTAATGAATCTGGATGGGTAAATTTGAATAGCCATTAAATAAACTAACTATTAAATAAAGTAATAACCATTAAACAAACTTAGATCAATAAGAGACTTGGAAGATGGTTCTGTAGAGAAGGTAGAGGATTTGTGAAGGGCCTGTCTTGCTGGTGTGCCTCCATTTCAGGCACCTTTGCCTGTTGGCCGGTGTTTGGCCTGCCATTGGGCTTGGGCAGCTTTGGCTTTAGGTGACCCAGTGGTCAGGTGATTCAGTCTACTGGAGGGCTTGGAAGATTCCTGGAGACCCCACCAGAGGGCTTGGATGGCTCTTGGGCAGCCCCACTGACCCAGTGCCCAGGTGGTGGTGAGGGGGGCCAGGTGCTTGGGCCTGCCCTCTGCCCAGATTCAGTGGCCCTCTGGTGGCTTCAGATGGCTTAGCTGGAGTGCATGGATGCCCACTCAACATCATAGATTTTTTAGACGTGGTTCCTGTCTGCCCCAATTGGTTCCAGCTTCCCCCTTGTCTTGACAAAACCAGGCAGCCTCAGCCAATGCTTGGATGTCTTTGAGAGCCCTTGGGGAAATTCAGGTGCTATTTAAAAGCTTTTGCAGTTCCATGGGAACCTTGGTTGTAGTTTTCTTAACAAAGGTATGTTTGATGTTG
>NW_015234339.1:0-705 GCF_001447785.1 Gekko japonicus | reverse complement strand
AGACACTGAGCAGCAGCATCCACCCAGGATGAGGAGGAGGCTGTGCCACTGGGGCATAGCCGTTGGGGTGCGGGGAAGCGAGGCACGTCCAGCCGGTTGCAGGCAGCCACCCACTGAGGGCAGTATCATCTCCGGAGCCTCTCCGCCGACCTGGGGAGTGTGGGGGGGGGGCTGAGAGGGCGCTGGGTGGTTAGCCGGGTCTAAAAACGTGGGACTGGGAGATAGGCAGGGGGCAGACAGGGAGGGGGGAGGCCCAGGGGCACGGGCAGCAGCCAACTTACTCACGGTCCACTTGCTAGACTCCTTCGTTTGTTGAGGCACAGGCGAGCGGAGCAGCAAACTGCGCTGGAGGTGGAAGGGCCCATGCCACATGGAGTCCTTTGGGGGGCAGGCAAGAGCAGGAGAACAACCTACACTACTCCCTAGTGCTCGATGGCGGCTGCTGCTTCTGGGGGCTGTCATCGTTGGAGCAGCCGGGCTTTTGGTGAGGGAGGGAGCAGGGCGGGGCACCCTCATAGGCTGGTGCCATTAGGCAATCACCTAACCTCACCTTATGGGTGCTCTGGGCCTGCTGTCGGCCAGCCTGCAATGCTCACTCCTTGCGGTTCTGACCTCCGCAACAAAGCAGCCAGACAGAGCCGGACAGACCTGGCTGGGAAGGCTGATGCGAGGAACCCGGGCCAAGAAGGAGAAGGGGAAGCAGAC
>NW_015234338.1:0-705 GCF_001447785.1 Gekko japonicus | reverse complement strand
AGTTATTTTGGGGTGTTTTTTCCAGTTATGCGAAAAGACAACTCTGGACTACTTGTAATTTCTTTTGAGAGGATAAATGACACTGGTCCTACTGGTTCTGGTGTGTTAGCCCAACCAAAACTGCAATAAGGTTAATTCTTGCTGTAAAAATGGCAAGTGTATCATGCTAGAAATAACTGACCAAACTAAAAGCATAAGCTAATAACCAGTATAGATGCATGTTGTATTTTAATAGCTAACGAATAAAGAACATGCTCAGTTCCCCTAAATCATGTAAATGCAATATTCATACTCAAATTAACAATGTTAACAGGGTAATAAACAGGACTGCACAAGTATCTACCCTTGCCATATTTATGGAGTTTACCTTAACTTCTCTTCTGGAATTGTTCAGATATGGATTCATGAGATCCACTCGCAGCAGTTCCACTGACTTGCTCAAAGGTACGTATGGTAGTGTGGACAGATCCAAGAAGACACGGACAGGTACCTAAAATAGAAGACACTGAGTTTTGAGATCATCATTTTGATTCTTTCTCTTCCAGACCTGAGCTTTGCTTGTGGGAAAAAACCCATTGGAGCTCCTGCCTGATCAGGTCACATTGTTTCTAGGGCTTAAGAATTTTTGTGGGTGGCTATTATCCTCTACCGTACTGTATGCCTAAACCATGCTGATTTGCAAGGTGGTAAGGAGACTAGAGATGC
>NW_015234337.1:0-705 GCF_001447785.1 Gekko japonicus | reverse complement strand
GACATTTCACCACATATTTAGGAGTTCTAGCCTAACGAGCAACATAACCAGAAGACTTTTTTCTTCTTCTCAGCTCTGACATTTCCAAGAGGAACCAGGGCTGCAATTTACATGTGGAAAAAGGATATGAATTGTAATGATCCTACCAAAGTCAAGTTCCGAAGAAAAATAAAACTTCGGAATTTTCTCCCAGCTGGTAGAGCAGCAGGTTATGATGAAAGGTAGGTTCAGACGTCATTGTGCGTGTGTGAAAGCATCTGTGAAGCATCACATTTTGTTCCACTGACACCCTTCATTTACTTATGGTATGTATTTCAATGTTCTTTTAATGTGTTGCTAATATTGTGCTGTGGTGGTTTGCCACAAAGGATACTACGCCCACTCATAAATTCCTCAAGTGTGAGCCAGATTCCTGTGGGATCACATAGAAAAGACTAGAAGCAGCCACAAATTTTGGCAGGTCTGCCAATTTCTCTGCATGATGCTCTGGAAGACTGGCTCATTTGCTTGAGCTTTCTGGTATAAAATGTGAACAACGCACACATTCCTTACCTCACAGTTACTTCTGGTGTGACAGACTTGGTTTATCCCTGCTGTGATACTTTTGTACAGGGCTGATCATCCAACATGTTGCTACTGTATAAACAGACATGTTAGGAATGCTTAGCTGTGCTAAGTTAACAGTGAAATCCTAAACAGAGTTAC
>NW_015234336.1:0-705 GCF_001447785.1 Gekko japonicus | reverse complement strand
GATTTAGAAAAGGGCTGCACATGCGCATAGTTGGATATGATACTATTACTATGCTATAACATTATTTTGCCACTGGATTGGCTTTTCCATGCCAGATAATCCCGTGTGATGAATTAGTGCTATAGCACTACAATAAGCACAATATCTGAAGATGTGCGGAGGCAGACCTAGAAATATGTATCTGAGTGTTGTTGCTCCCAGCTCCAGAATTCCCAATTTCGTGTGTATACTAAAGAGCACGGGTGTCATTATAATATTTATATCCCATCTTTTGCTTTAAAAAGCACTTGGGCATCTTATAAATAGAATAAAATAAGATCAATATAAATAATAGGGGTTATTTTCTGGAACAGAAGCTTTGCTTGAATTAAAGACACCAAAAGTTATATTTTGGTTCGCGATGCACCAGGGTGTGTTTATAAATTCTGTTTTTCTGAACTTATTTCTTATTTCCTTTTTGCCTTCAAAGGGTCTCTCCCTGCACACAGCAACATCTCTTTCTCTGTGTTACAAATATGGCACCTACTCAATTGCACAGTTGTTGTTGTTTTCTTTGAGCAATGTGGTTCAAAATCATGGGGACTATTCTGCTACAGGCCTAATCATCTGTTCCCCCCAAAAGAAGCAAAAACGAACAGTGAGAAAACGAAAGAAAACCCATTTTTTGACTGTACAATCTATTGCCTGCCTCAATTCGAGTAAGTC
>NW_015234335.1:0-705 GCF_001447785.1 Gekko japonicus | reverse complement strand
GAAGTGAACTTTCCCCTACTGAGCTAGGATGATTAAATTGGCAATACTACTGCGAACTCAGTCTGCATTGAACATTTCAGACACAACCCATCATGTTACAATTGTGATCAGTGTATGAATAGCATGATCTCTTGACCTGAGACTAGTTGCCATATATGGGTCCGGGAAGTAATTGTCCCCCTTATTAAGACGGTGCTTTTGATGGTTTTCCACTCTCCCTCTCTGCTTACTTGGACTGAGCTGTCTTTGTGCGAGTGACTATTATTTTCTGCTAGCCAGCTGAAAGACTGAGCCCCACCACAATATTACTTGCAGCAATAAAATAATTCCTATACTGAAGCAAGGGCTTTGGTTGCAAGCATTCAGGCTATTTATTAGAGTATACTCAAGTAGCAAGGGCTATTTGACCCACTTAAAAAAGGATTCTTCGTAGGCCTGCCTGGTTTAAGACTGTTCCTGAGAAACTTTTGACTGTTGATGTTACTCTAAACACTGTTCAGGAATTAGGTTGTCATGCAACATTTGCTTTGCTCAAAGGTCAGGTAAATTGATGATGTTAACTTTATTAATAATAGGGAAACGGATTGTTTCATGAATGAAAAACATCACCTTTAGTGATCTCTGTCTTCAGGCTTATCTAAACGAAAGAACACGTTTTAAACTAATTTTGTTATGTTTGACCTGTCGCCCTTTCAATATTCTGTT
>NW_015234334.1:0-705 GCF_001447785.1 Gekko japonicus | reverse complement strand
GCCAATGTGGGGCTTTTCGAGGGTGGAACTTCTAAACTCATATCCCCACTTGCCAGCCTCTTTCCTCAGCCTTCATTTCTTACTTAGATTGTGTGGAGGTGCTAGTTGCCCCTTGTGTGTCTACTTGAGGCCTTCGGGATGGTGGAGTTCTGGTTGGCTCAGACGGGTGACTGTGGGGATGGGGGCAAACATCCAGGCTGCCTGAAGTGAATTTGATTGAATTGATGGCCTGACTTGCAGCTTTTAGTGTCAGAAGGAAGGTCACCCTGTTGAAGCGTCAACAGTTGCTTGGCTGTTTAAATTTTGTGTGCAGGGTTGTTGCCCCTGGCCAGGCCTTTCTTTGCCTCTTGTGTTCTGCTATGGCTGGACTTCAGTTTCAGCATCACAGGTTGCAAGATGGACCAGTGGCATCGTGGGGTGAAAATTAAGTTTGGCCTTTGCTTGGAGAAGGACCTCTGCCTGGTTAAGGCCCTTCATCAGCATGTGCTACTGCATGGTGAGGCAGCTGGCCTCTTATTCTGCCAGGCTGAGTCTATCTCCTTACTAAATATCACTTCTCGGCAGTGACAGACCGGGCTCTGGCCAAATTGGGGTTGTCTGGAGTCCACTTCAGGATGCATTCCTTCAAGATTGGTGCAGTCTCTATGGCAGTAGCCATGGGTTATCCAGGCCCAGCCATACAGAAGGTGGGGAGATGGTTTTAGT
>NW_015234333.1:0-705 GCF_001447785.1 Gekko japonicus | reverse complement strand
TCCAACATTGAGCATAAGTCATTCTAGCTCTGGGAATGCAGGTTTTGATTGGTTAGCTGATGCCTCTTGCATGTGAATAATAATAGAGTCTAGTCCTCAAATGTGGGAGGTGTTGCTGAGTTGACAGGCAGACACTTCGTTAACTGCACTGTTACAGGCTGCCAGTTGCAAATGCCTTGAGTCCTTGGATGCAATAATACACTCAAAGTTAGATTTTCACAAAGGACCTGTCCTCCTCCTGTTTTGCACCTGTCAGCAATGGGCCAAAATCCATCTAGTTCAACTTTTCATTTCGTTCGTATGTGTTCTCCGGTCCCTAAAAGGTGTGGGCTTGGATCCAAAGGTTTCATGCTGTTTAATGGTTTACTGGGGCCTTCTTCCGATGTCAGGACTAGCCTTCCGGCAGTCAAACACCCCTTTTCTGCAGAGCAAGGCTGAGTCAGTGGAAGCTTCCTTGCATTGGTGGAAGGCTCCACTGTTAGCAGGGTGGAAGCATTTGGATCAAGTACAGGGTTGGTTGACAAACGGCAGTCCTTAAAACCAGGTGGTTCTTAAGCAGTCCGGTATCTGCAAAGAGCGACGTAGCCTATGGGGAAGAACAAGTAAGTGGGAGGAAACAGTGGGGCTGAGGAATGGGAAAAGGCCACAACTTCATCTTCTTTTATGGCTGTGGGGGGTGTTGTGTTAAAAGAGGCATTGCAACCT
>NW_015234332.1:0-705 GCF_001447785.1 Gekko japonicus | reverse complement strand
TTTCATTGAGTGCAGCCCCCAAAGCATCTGCTGAAAAACCACCCAGTGCATCTAATTTCCATGGATTGCAGAGTCCTCAAAAGTTAATGTGCAGAATGAGATCATTGCTTCTCATTCTCTTTGGAGGTATGAGTGGGTGGATGACCGTGTGAGATTAAAACTAAGATCTGAGTGCCAAGGACAAAACAGAAAGGGGGGGGGGAAGCAAAGTGATCTTGAAAAACTCATACATTATTGTTTTTAAAGGAGCAACTATCAAGAGCAAATCGGATGAACCGAGCTGTATTCTGTATAGATTACCTGGTCGTTGTGTAAGAAATGCTATGGTGATATGTTGAAGACTGACCAGGATTACTATCATAACATGAACGTCATTTCATACACTACCAAACTGGTGTGGAAGCCAGTTTTCTGTGGCCTGACCTGATGCCCCCTTGGTAACTTCTGTAGAGAAGGGCTACATGAATGGTATGACACAGTTCTTTACCATGCCAGCACAGCTGTCCCCAGGGAAGCAAAAAGAAATTATCCATTTGAAGCATACAAACAGAAATAATCAATTTGAAACTCAGTTTAAATAGTCTCATAAACCCATTCAACAGGAGGCCAATCCAAAACACCTGTTTCTGATGAAAAACTTAGCATACTAATGCTCTGTTTCCAGATATTCCTTTGTAATCTCCATATATATCACACTCTGGTGCG
>NW_015234331.1:0-705 GCF_001447785.1 Gekko japonicus | reverse complement strand
TTTTTTTTTTTTGCAAAGCGAACAACCCACAATTCAAGTTAAAATAATAGGAAAAAAAGAAACAAAACCCCCAACTCCGCCGCTTTTCATCACAAATAACCCATGAATCCCATGGCAACCATCCCATGATTCTTTCATAAGCTTGCCTCTTCTATTTTCACTGTTGAGTCTAACCTATTCATTCTATGGTATCGTTAACAACCTTCTTGCTCCGGTTTTCTTTTCCCCTCCTGTATCACTGTGCATTTTTATGTTCCCAGGTAAGCTTTTCTCTCCACCCCCCACTGCCACAGTGGTACACTTTTTACCTATTTAACAAGCCCGGCACTCTAAAAATTAAACCTGGCAACACCTCTTGTGGTCTAACAGCTTCCTAAATCACACTAGACACCTGCCGCAGGGAAAATATTAGAGACACTTCTCCTATAATAAAACGACTTCACAATGCCACATCATTTAAGAGAGCCAGTCACCCATTTTCACCTCTTGTACAATTTCACCGAGAAAGCACAGCTTTCTCTGCTAATGGCCCAATAATAACACAGCGTTCCGTTGTTTGATTCCAGTGTGTTGGGCCAGCTGTAGCGTAATATTGCTGCAGTAATGCCATGGCAAAGCCTTTGGCTATGGGTCTGCTTCTAACAGAGAAAATCCAGCATCGGCATGGATAGTGAGAAGACTAGCATGAGCCATTCTCAGGGGGGG
>NW_015234330.1:0-705 GCF_001447785.1 Gekko japonicus | reverse complement strand
TTGCAGCATTTTATGAAAATCAGGCGGGGGGGAGATGAAGTGCTAACCTCTTCTGGTAGCCCACTCCAGAGCACAGAATAATAGCTGGGAGAGCCCATCGCCGGGCAGTGGATGAGCAACCACTGAACGGGCACCATCATCAAAGAGCAGAAAAAAGCTACCACAAAAGTTCATGTTTGGACGGAGTCCTTCAGATATGTGAGTCTTGGGTTATGAAGGGCTTGGAAGGTGAGCATAACCATCCTAAATTGTTTGCAGAAACAGAAGGGAAATTATTGAAACTGAAATGATTGATATCATATGACCAAATCCGTGGGCTCCAGTCAGCAGAGAGACTACCATATTTTGTATATATTGACGTTTCTGAATGTAAGGGTAGCCTGCATGGGAGTACGTGATAGCACAGGTGAGGCCTGGGAGGCGAGTTTGTGCGCAGGATGTAACTGAAAGCACTCCTTGCAACAGCAAAATCCTGCTTCTCTAGAAGTAGAGATGGGTCAAGGAGCACTTCTCATAGTAAGTGCTCAATTTACCCCATCCAAGATTGGCAGAGGGAATGTGATTTATTGGAAAACTTAATATATGATAGCTACGTTTTCCAAAATAGTAGTACTAAATGTGTTTGACTGCAAAAAAGGAATGGGTCTGCAGCTTAGGAGGGGCTTTAATCTGATCATAGTTATAGCTAACTAGTATCAATGATGT
>NW_015234329.1:0-705 GCF_001447785.1 Gekko japonicus | reverse complement strand
CTTAACAGAGAGGCATATGAAGTTACCTTACATCGAGAGAGCCCCCTGGCCCACGGTCTGCTCTGACTGGCAGCTGCTCTTCATAATCTCCAACAGAGGAAGGTACGTGCGTGTCTTCACACACAACCCGCAATCAACATTTGCTACCACAGATTATTTTGGGCTCAGAGCCATGCTGCATGCAAAGCACACAGCCTATCGCCAAATCGCGCTCTCTACATATACTAGCAATAGATTGGGAAGGTTACCTGCGGGCAACTTCCAGAGCTAGCGGAAGAGTCTCCGTCCACACACTGGCAGCCAAACCATAGGGGGTGCTGTTTCCCAATGCCACTGCTTCCTTGGCTGTCCGGAAAGTCAGCGATATCAGAACAGGTCCAAATATCTGCAATTTAAGTCATTAAACAGAAATCTGAACAATCAAGGGGAGAAAGAGGAAGGATTCTGGAATCAACCGTGTACCTCCCAGGATAACCTGAAAGCGAGATGCATCTTGAAATTTGTTTGACATCCAGCACCAGCTAATCTCTGTAGGACTTCCTAGACTCCATTTCAAGACAGCCAGAGACTTTACATGTTTCCATCATAACCAAAAATACAGTAAATACGACCCACCCCCCAATAACCTCTGCCGTTCTTTTTTTCATTAAATACACAGACTGATGAAGCATTCCAGAGAACTTCAAAATCTTCCTTCCTACTTTT
>NW_015234328.1:0-705 GCF_001447785.1 Gekko japonicus | reverse complement strand
GACACCAAACTGGCTACCCTCACTGCAAGACAACAAATGACCATGCAAAATCCACACTCCTACCATGTATACAAGTACACATGGGAAGCTACCGAAATGCAGCTTCAGGAACTTCTTCAGGGGCAGGTTACTTTACACGTTACCCAAATAAGGGCTTTGCACACATACCAAAGAATGAGTTGCGAGCGTGGCCAGGGCACACAAGAAGCCAATTCCTTGCGAAAGCGGATTCATACCTGGAAAATCCTGTAATCATCTGCCACAAGACTCTTCCTCGAACTGTGTTTCCAAGGGATACGAAAGGTTGTGCGATTCTTGTCCAGCCACCTCAAGCCCTCGTATGCTCCACTGTCAATCTGGTCAACCAGCCAGGCACAGAAACGGACCTTTTGCGAGCCCCTGAAATGACATTTAACTTCTCGGGAACCGTAGCCTAAAGACCACGTCAACAAATCCTAAAAATCAAAGACGCTGGAAGTGCAACAGCTCGTGCACAGCGTCTTAGAAACTGGTCAAGGCCTACCTCGGGCAAAATAAAAATCTCACATCAAGAGGTTTCAGTCTCCATAGCAACTTCAGAAATCAATACTTTGGCAGTTCAGGTCACAAAATAAGTTTTTGTTATAGCTCTACAGCTTCTACAACCAGGAGTCCATGAGTTATTTATTTATGTATATCCTGCCTAGAAATGTGAAGGCCCGGAAA
>NW_015234327.1:0-705 GCF_001447785.1 Gekko japonicus | reverse complement strand
AAAAAAATCAAGGGAGATTGTGTGGTGCAGCACCAGATAAGAAAAGTGAACAGCTTTCAAAATATATAATAGGAATATTTCTGATAACATGGAACAAATAACTTCTCCTTCTGTATATTTTCTATCAGATGTTGCAACATTCTTTTCATGTGAAATATAAATGATTTCAGGATATTGCTGTATTTAACCCCTTCTGCTATATCCTTAGAGGCCAGGGCACTTAGCCAGGATTAGATTATCATCATTAACCATTCCTTGACTCTTATAATGCACTGGCATATCTCAAAGTAACACCTGTAACCAGCTACCCAAAGCCACTCAGTTCTCTCATTCTACTGTGCTGTATTATCAGTTTTATTAAAAGGATGGATTGTAGTAGGTCCATCTGCTTGAGTGGTAATCTTAGGAAAGGAGAGAGATTTTGTTCAGGATGGAGCTCAGAGAACAAAGAAAACTATTAAGATGTACTAAATAACTAGAGCCCAGGTTAACAGGAATAAATACCATTGTTTTCCACCAGTTAATGATGCAGCCTATTTATGGTTATTTTTTGAAATAATGTCTGAAGAAGTGAGCAATTTAGCAAGAAGCTAGCTGCTTTCATAAAATTGGGCTTATGTCTGCTGTATTTTGCTTCCTATCATGCGGGTAAAACATGGCCAATTTTGCACATTTGGTTTCACTCTCATTCTTCAATGACTTGTT
>NW_015234326.1:0-705 GCF_001447785.1 Gekko japonicus | reverse complement strand
GTTGACACTGGTACAAATGGAAAGAAGGTAGCTTTTAAATGTATGCATTTGAACAAGACACAAGGGAGTTAGGGCTCGGGATTAAGAAGAACAATAAAACATGATGTGACACTCTCCATTCCAGTATCGTCATCAGCATGGCATTCAAATCCAGAAGCAGAAGTCGCACCAGGAAAGCCTTTGTTCTCCATATTCAGAAGCTGAGGACAGATGTGAAGTGTTGTTATTACAGTTCTTTGGTGGGTAGGGGGAGAGCGAAGTAGGACATGACCCTGCATTATCTGGAACGAGTACAGATTCCCTTCCCTTTCGGTTGACACATGAACACACACTGTGAACAGAGCGATGGCCAAGGGCAGAATGGTTGCTTAAGGCTGTCGTCGTTGATGGGTGCAGGCTCCTCAATATACGAAAATCTGATCGGCATCAAAACTTTATGACTATTATTTGGATCGACAGTATCCCACTGATTCACACACAATCTGTTTGGCCTGGAACAGGTATTTCATCTTTACATTTCTAGTGTGTGTTGCTAATCTTTAGAGCACTGAAGAAGGCCCTCTGGGCCGAAACACGTTTGGTCTAGTGGTTATTGTATGCATGACCAACGTTTGGTCTTAGTTATTCTACGTGCAACTAACATTTGCTGATGTATGCTATGCAGCTGTAATCTGATACCCACCAGGGCTTTTTTTGTAGAAAAAG
>NW_015234325.1:0-705 GCF_001447785.1 Gekko japonicus | reverse complement strand
TTTAATCCTGTTAATTATAACATAGTTGGGCAATGAGGATTCTACAGTGTTTGCAGCCTCAATAGTTTAAAGTAAGTCAGCAGTGATGGCTTAATTTGTGTCTGAAATATGTCATGGTAACTTCCGGTAGCTCAAATAATGGAATTTCTGTAATTTTTCAGTTTGCATTATTTGAGCGTCTAGAATCCTTGATTAATATCTCATAGACATGCTTAGATAACACTAAAGAGGTACATAGATATTTTTATAAGCACTCCTGTCCTCAATTTTTAAATTCGTTGTTAAGCTTATTTATGATAATGCAGAAAATGTGTATTGCTTAAATTACCTTGTATATTTGCATGGTACTGTGTGTTGTAAGCTCCAAGAGAAGGCAAACATTTTGGGCATTTCAGTCTTGTTTATAAAGGAAATATTTTAACTGATTCATAGTTGTAACTGGAAGTTTTTTCCCTGGTAGTGTTTGGATACAAATAGAGGTATTTGCCTGTACAAGCCATAGGTCACAACTTCCATTAAACTATTTACATGGGGTTGGATCCAGTGACTCCTTCCACAGAGCTTGGAGTAACAGTGGAAAACTACTTAGAAGAAGGGAGTCTTGGCTCTAAACATGATAATTTTTAAAATCATAGCAAGAGTAATAAGCATAAATAGAAATTATTATGATTTATTGAATTTCTATACTGCCTGTAGCCAAAGCTC
>NW_015234324.1:0-705 GCF_001447785.1 Gekko japonicus | reverse complement strand
ATGGACAGATGCTGTAGGGGACCTGTACAAATGATGGTTATCTATTATCACCCATAATGCATACCTCTTTTGAGGTGAGAAAGAGGGGGGGGGAATGCTACCAATAACAGTTTGTAACCTCTTTGTGGAGGAACCCCTTCCACTTGAGAATTCTTGAGTTAGATTAATGTTATATAAATGTCACAAATGGATCCTAATTTGACATGTTAGTGTTCCTTATCCATCTGTCTTTGTAATATAGCTTGACTGTGGTTTACAAAGTAGAGCTGAGGTAGCAGGTAGTATGCCAAATGAGGAAAGTGAAAGCATTCAGACATTGCTGCATTATTAACCTTTCAAAGTATAACCTTTTCAGGTTAGAGATTAACTAATCTTTCAGCTTCATGAAAGAGTCTTGTGTGTCAGTTTTTTCCACTGCCGGAGCTTAAAACCTTTTAAGGTAATAAAATGTACTTCTGGCATTTCTTTTCTTTTCTGAAAATAATGTTACTTAAAACAGCAGGATAACAGAAGCAAACTATACAGGTAGCATGTACACTAGAATAGTACAAAGTTTATTGAATGAGACTGTTAAATGAGGCCCGGTTGCTTAAGTGGCTTGAGGTATACAGACAGCGGTGATGTAGAGCGGGTACCCTTCAGGAATGATTACATTAAGAAATGAGACCTTCTTTTAAAGGACTGTATACCAAGCATTTTATGTTG
>NW_015234323.1:0-705 GCF_001447785.1 Gekko japonicus | reverse complement strand
CCCCCCCCCTTTGATGCTTGTGAGGAGTCTTTTATGAGGCAGTAGCTGCAACCTACATAAATCACCCACGTGATAATAAAGGAACTTGGTGCGCAGACGAAACTTTCTCTGAAGATCTCTCTGCTATAGAGGAACATTCAAAGAGAGTTCCGCCTCTGCTGGTCATGCCTTGATGCGGAAGTGATTTACTTGGATTGCTGTCAGTACCTACAAGTGGATGGGAACAGGCACCAATTCTCTTTTGCGTTCATTGAACTCCAAAAGTACAAAAGCCTTCCGGACCAGAAGAGGGAGAAATCTAAAACGCATCTCTCTTCATTTTTTTTCCATAGGAAACTAATTGAGTTGGTCTCATCCGCAGCCACACAGCTGTTCCAACGGCCTGTCTTTCTATAGAGACCTTTTAACCCTCCAGTTAAAATAAATGCACGTGGCAAAATGCTCAAGTCCTTAGCGATGTACGGGCCTTATCGAGTATTTCTTTTTTGATCTTGGGGTAATTTGGATGTGCTGCTAAAACCTGTGGAAAGAAATAATATCTACAGTAAAAAAGCTATGAAGTTTCCCCTCATAATCTAAAGCGGACAGACATTTGACAGCAGAAAGGAGGTATATCTACAATTATGTAACGACCACCATTCTATGTACCCCAAACATGCCATCACAGAAGATAAATATGCAGGATTATGTTAGATCTAACTCTTT
>NW_015234322.1:0-705 GCF_001447785.1 Gekko japonicus | reverse complement strand
AAAAAAACATTCTGATGTCACTTCCCTCTTATTGATTTTTTCCCCTTTTGGATTAATATTATTATTATGTGTACAAGGAAGCAAGCACGTGTCCCGATGAACTTATGGTGGGCACTATCATGATCAACCAGTCTGAACTGGACCATATAATCCCAGTAGTGTTGCCAGTCCCCCGTTACAGGCAGGGGATCCCCTTGCTCTATGTGGCAGTGGGAGAAGAACAAAAGTGTGGCTGCAGACTTACCAAAGGCTATTTTGGGGCTTCAGGGCTTGGCATGAGGAAGGGAAAGGACCGTGTGTTCCTTCCAATGGCCTTTCCTGGTGTCTGCAGGGTGAGGCTCAGGCACCTTCCATGTGGACATCTAATGGGTGGCCACCAGGAACTTGTGTTTGATGGGTGGGGCTTCAGAGAGGGCAGACCCAAGTAGTGCAATTTGCTCTTCCCCTATTTAAAGCCCTCTTCTGAGTTCATTCTTGCAGTTCTTTAAGAGCAGCCTTCTCTCTCTTCCTCCCTCCCTCATTTTTAAGATTGCATTTTGGTCATTCTAAATCTGTTCATTATGTCACCCAGTGTTCCCTCGAAGCTCCATAGTGCTGTGAGCAAAAACTCTACCTTGTGAGTAAAAAAACCTAGACCCAGTTCACACAAAGCATTTCCCGCGCTAAAGATATGGAATTTCTGGGCGCAATCACACCGCAACATCT
>NW_015234321.1:0-705 GCF_001447785.1 Gekko japonicus | reverse complement strand
GGGGGGTCTGCTGCTGTGTCAGACTGCTTTTTTGCTTCCCCTTGTGCCCTGCCCATCTATTTGCAAATGAAGAGTGTACTACAAAAATGGACCGGAGCGGCTCCGCACAGGATTGCACTGCCAAAAGGGATGGATGGAAGAGTATCATACCTTTTGGAACACGGCAACGCTGCGTTCTGTTTGCATAATACAAAAGCCAGAGGATTCCAGCATCTTCCACCCACACAAGCCTTTCACTCAACTGACAAGTTCCCCCCATTCTCTTCAGGATTTTCAACTTTTATTTATGGACTGGGAATTTTGGGAGGCAGGCACAAAAACCTACCGCTGGCTCTACTGCTCTGTTTGTAAAGATTGCACGGTGTGAGGGAGCCCTCTATCTGCTACACCAACGTTGTGTAATAAATGCTTGTCACCTAGCAGAGCTCTTGCAGAAGTCCCAGCCTGTGCAAGGCTAATAGAAATGAACTTAATGTCCTTACAGGTGATCCAGGGGGCTGCTGACTTAATCACTGTGGGCAGAAGCTGTAGGTTCTTCAAGCCCTTGCAAACCAAAGTTGATACCTTTAGCACGTAACCAATGAATCAGATGGCCCACTCACTACAAGTAGGGAATGACCATGATCTAAGGAAAGACATGTGGGCACTGTGAGCTCAGTTGTAATATGAATCATCTCTGGGTCTACTTCAATCAGTGATAATTTT
>NW_015234320.1:0-705 GCF_001447785.1 Gekko japonicus | reverse complement strand
GACAGCAAAAATATAAAATACAGCTGATTGAAAACCGGATGTAATTCTGTGATGTTTGACGTTCTGCAGGAGTACTCTTTCTGCAATTTTTTTTTACTGTAACAACTTCTACCGTTTAAGCCAGCGGTGGAAACAGATTCTGAACTGAACATAAATAGTTCGGGGGAGGGTGTCACTTGGTTTCCACTGATGCATGCCACCAAGTTGCTCATGTCTGGCTACAAAGAAGTTCAGGAAATACTCTCCTAACTCAGTTTCCCCTTATTGAGTGCCACTGAGGCGCTCGTGTCTGGCTGAAAGGAAGTCCTGGAAATAAATAATATCCCGGCACCGAATCATCCTCATCCTGAAATGAAAGTGAAGACCTTAAATCCATCTTCACTCAAGTTTTATTTATTTATTTACTGCTTCTCTCGAGGTTCTTCCTGCGAAGCAGCCTATCCCGGGTCAGCCAGACTGCTGGCGAGGAGGAGGCAGGAAATGCGTTTCATCAGTGGAAAGAAATCATCCCAGCTTTTCACGCGAGCCACGCTGGCACCAAAGCCAGGCCGGGCCTCTTGGGACGCTTCGCTCCCGGCCCTGTTTGTAAAGCAACTGAAGAACAACAACCCATGATGCCAGGGCCTGAACCGGCATTGTTCCAGACAGGTCTCCGTGACCTGTGCCTCATAGGGTTGCCACGTCTCCCCTGGCTGCCGGCGGGGG
>NW_015234319.1:0-705 GCF_001447785.1 Gekko japonicus | reverse complement strand
CGCCTAGTGGCGGTCAACGGACATAACACTTGTTATGCTAGATTTCTGTTTGTATGGAATGTTTCTATTTGAAGGAACATCCAGATGGAGAATCCACCACCTAGAGCAGGTGCACCAGACTTTTTGAGCATTCTTTGCCTCTGTCCGTATCTCTCGGCAGAATAAATCAAGCAACAAAGGCTACGGATGCCCATTTGCTGAATTTGCATAGTTTATGAAGAACACGGCAGCCTTGCTGGCTTCTCACTGCAGATCAGGGATCTGTCTCGGTGCAGAATTTTAATTTAACTTGAAGCTGGTTGTTCCCAGAGTCCCAAACTACGATCAAGTCTCCCAGCTTGCTTCAAAGTCGAGGAGTCTCTCTAGCCCATCAAAACAATCTCGGTACATGACTTCCAACAGTTCTAATTACACTCTCGCAAGGCTGAGGGGATGTTTTAATTATTTATTTGAAGCGTGATTAATATTTGCTCCCATTTTGAAGCTCTATTACCTTTTTATGTATGCAGGGGTTTAATTAGGCACTTCCGTCAGCAGCGGTGTAATTCATTGCCTCGAACGCACCTTGCTGAGTGCCCCAGCTCCCTGAAAGGTCTTCTGACTCCTTGTTCTATCTTTGGCTGCCGGGTCGGAGAGAGTGTTGAAAGATTCCTGGAGATTTGGGGGCTTGTTCCTGGGGAGAACAGAAGAAGAGCCCTGCTGGAT
>NW_015234318.1:0-705 GCF_001447785.1 Gekko japonicus | reverse complement strand
TAAAGGGCAGCTTTATTAACTTTTAACTTGTACTTTGATTGACGAACTGCGACTTGGCAAGGGCCACTTAAACAACAGCCTGGCAAAAGGATCCCCCTTGATCCCTTTCCTGGCCCCAACTGGGCCAGCCACCGAGCCCCTGGCGCAAGCTGACATTAACAGGGTTGTTACCAGGTGGCAGGGCATGCGAATAACCCTGAGAATAAGCCAGCCGCCTCAAGCCGCAGAACTCGAGGGGAGACTCAATCCAGGGTGTATTGCAGGCCATTAGCAATCCCCACCCTTGCCAAGGTGTGGTTCCCACTGAACCTGCCAACCTCCCCCCCAAAAAAATCAAGGAGGGGTTGGTGCTCCCCACTTCACCAAAACCCAGCCAGATTCCTGCCAGGCACCCTAATTAAGGGCACCAAGCCAAAGTCAATCACCCAACCACAACATACAATGCAAGGCAGGCAAAAACACCCCCTTTCAAAGCCAGTCCAAAAAGGGGCAGAAAATTCCTACCCGGCTCCGAAGGTGGAGACCAGCAAAAGCCCACATTGCAGATGGAGGGCGGGTGGGCCAATTGAACAAGAAGACTGCCCCTTGAAAGGGAATGCAGAGCAGTTAAAGAACAGGCTCCACCCCCTTTACATACTCTTACCGACAGGAATCGGCCAGCAAAGCTTCTCTTCCTTCTATGTCTGCAAAGGAGGCCCTCCATTC
>NW_015234317.1:0-705 GCF_001447785.1 Gekko japonicus | reverse complement strand
ATTACAACCACTCAAATTGATTTGCTAGGACGCTATGTTTTTGTGAATGGACTGTATAATGAGAAACCTATAACTCTTGTAGCGGTGTATGCCCCTAATGTGAAACAATATGAGTTTATCTCAGATATATTTGTTAAGCTTCGTACCTTTCAAACTGGTTCACTTATCCTAGGGGGCGACTTTAACCAATTAATGAATGATAATCTGGATAAATCTTCTTTGATAAAAAATAACAAACCTCGAAAACATAAATCTTTACATTCTAATATGAATAAGTTTAGCAAACTCATAGCCAACCATCATCTACATGATATATGGAGAGAACTTCACAACCAGGAACGAGACTACACTTTTTTGTCCAAACAATTCAACTCATATTCCAGACTTGATTATCTATTTATATCCAATGATTTGAGAAGCTTTATTTCCTCAGCTGACATCGGTGTACAAATTTGGTCAGATCACGCTCCAGTAGAATGTGTACTTAAATTTAATAACTCAACACAAAGACAATTTTTCTGGAAATTTAATAAAACTTTATTGTACGATGCCAAGCTGAAAAACCAACTAAAACAAGAACTTATTGATTTCTTCCATAGAGAAAATAATAACAGCACGCCATCTCAACTTAAATGGGAAGCATCCAAGGCTGTGCTCAGAGGTAAATGTATTTCTCTGATGTCTTTCTGTAACAAAGAAAAGAAC
>NW_015234316.1:0-705 GCF_001447785.1 Gekko japonicus | reverse complement strand
CACTCTCCGTCTGCGTACTTTTCAACCACTGAGCCACAGGCCCACCCTATCCTAGCTATGAATCTACACCGTGCACCAAATCTCTTTGCAGACGCAACCCCCCCCCCCCAGCCCAGCTTTGGGCAGCTGTGAGCCTTCATCCTGGTGATCTGTCGGGCAGGGGCTGTGAAACAAGCAGTCCTGTCCTCCGAACTTCTTCAGGGAACGTCCAAAGAAAAACATTCCATGTGTTTTTAAGAGACAAGGGAGGGAGTCTGTAAAAATAAATATTTGGGAGTGGGGCTGACAAAATGCTGCCTGAGGTTCTTGTTCTGGTTCCCTCCCTATTTGTCTGCCCCTTCAGGTCGGTCTAGTTCTTGGACTTGGAAGGCAGGAAGGCAGAGCAGTTGAATGCCTCATACGATTCTCAGGGGGAGGAACGTCAGCCTTGGCAGGGCAAACATCTGGAAACATGAAGTCTGGAGAGCTCGTCCACCGCCCTCTCGTCCCCTCCTTTGCCAAGGACCACCAGAGTTGAAAAATATATATATATAAAATCTGGTCTGGAATCTCAAAGGAAAAACCAGCACGGGGCGCTGTGGCGAAAACACAGCCAGGGTTGGCAACCAGGAGGCACATCGTTGGCTCGTGGTGGCCCATTCGCTATTTCCAAATGCATACAAGGGGAGGTTCCTGTCGCTACATAAGAACATAAGAGAAGCCAAT
>NW_015234315.1:0-705 GCF_001447785.1 Gekko japonicus | reverse complement strand
TTTTTGCTCTACAAAGCATCTGATATGGATGCATTTTTTTTAATGAAGCCACCAGACTCCACATCCTTTCTGCACACTCACATCTCTCCTCAGCCTTTGTTCTGGCCCAGTGCATAATAAATAGCTCATCACTGTCTAAATCAACAGATGTCACCAGCCAGAAGAGAATATGTGCCAAGTAAGCAAGACCAAGTATTCATTTATGATTTGTGAATGCACAGCACCACTGTAGCCTGCAACAGCACTGGAACTGTACTGATCAAGCATTCGTCCTGAGAAATATCATGCACGATGGTTGCAAATATTCAGGCTGATTACAGGCCTTTTGAAGGTCTGTTACCAAGTGTCTGTGATGAGTGTCACAGACTGCTATTTTGTTTGCTCACTTGTGCTAAAGTTATTCACATTCCTCTAATTTGCACTGTTATGTTTAGGATCCACAACTGGATATCCCACCATGCGCTCTTAACCTTTGAAGGCAATTGGGTGATTCAAATTCCTTGAGCAGGCCTTTCTCTTAATAGATCAATTTCTCTTGTGGACAAACACAAACACACACTCTATTACATGTGGTAAGACAATCATATCAATTATGATTTTTGACAAATCATTTCCTTTTTTAAAATGGTGACATTTCATATAGTTTGGGATGCTCTTTCCAAACTGCATTTAGTTTCAAGGTTCTCTAGAAGAATCTTACCCTCT
>NW_015234314.1:0-705 GCF_001447785.1 Gekko japonicus | reverse complement strand
TATGGTCTATCAGCGATGAAAAACAGTTATGTAATGTGCTTATATAAGCCATCAATCTGTTTTAATGATATCCATACTGTACACTTTATTCAGCCAAACACTGAATGCTAAGTTATGGTGGAATTAGATCAAAAAGGATTTATTGTACTATCTCTGAAGGTCTTGGTACTATGCTAATGATTAAAGCTGTGTCACCTGATTTTTCTTCAGTGATATTTTAACAGTTTAACTCTCAGCTCAATGGTGCTGCACTTCAGAAAACTAGAACACACTGTGCTGCTAAAACCTTGTTTAACTTCCTTAAACAGATCCAGTCAGATCAGAAGCACTGATCAACAAGGTATTTGTCTTGTAAAGAGAACTTTTGAAGCATTTCTTTCCCCTTGTCTGACTTACTCAGCTGAGCTGTGGACCAGTGTTCATGACACTACAAACAATTGCTTGTACAGTGATCAGTTCTGACATCATAAATACTGGGTTGTGGTTTCCTGAATGAACAAGCTATGCAGCTGGCTGCTGCCTAAGTGAAAGTTTTCATTCCTAAATACCTTGATGAGCAGCCATGAGGAGAACGGAAATGACAAATGGGCTTGGTTTTGGCAATAACACAGTTCACAAGAGCAGCTGTCTCTCTGAAGCATTATAGCTCTGAGATCCACACTTAGGCACCAAAATCCCTGTGTTTACAATCATGTCCTTAGCTCA
>NW_015234313.1:0-705 GCF_001447785.1 Gekko japonicus | reverse complement strand
CACTGCTCGCCACTTCACTCATTAGATCTATTAGTTGGTATTACCAAACTCACAAGGATATTATCATCAAAAAATTTGATGGTTGCTGGTTTTGGGGTTTTTGAACTGGGGATACTTGCGACGGGTGGGATGCCCCTCTTAAAAGAGCAGGTTTATAGTCTAGGAGGGCTCTTTGATCCTGCTTTGTTCCTGGATGCCCAGATAACAGCATTGGTTAGGATTGCACTTTGTCAGGGATATCCGATAAGGAATATCTTGGGCAAGGAAAGTTGTCCTTTCTCTGGGATTTTGGGTGAGAAGGATGGCTGCAAGTCAGGTAGAGGGTATATGCTGAGGAACAGCCTTGATGGTTGGGATCTGTGTGGTGTGTTATTTAGTTGTTACACATAAAGACTGTATTGCTAAATATGTACTGAAGTGACATACATAACCTGAAGATACATAAGGATTGGAAGGAGACGGTGCTTGGTTTACGCTTGTATTTTCTTGAGTTTAGGTGAAAAAGCCATTTTAATATTAACCCCCTGCACCCAACGGTCTCCTTTTCAGAAAACAGATTTGGCTAGCATCTCTTGACAGGAGAAAAATTCTGCCCAAGTTATTTTCACAGATTTTCCTTTTAATGCCTCAGCCTAAGAGAAGAAAGATCCACTGGAGGAGCAGAATTGCTGAAGCTGGCATATGCTTTCAAGGGGACCATTGTTG
>NW_015234312.1:0-705 GCF_001447785.1 Gekko japonicus | reverse complement strand
TGGCAGCTATTGAATACATTACAGGTTTCCCGCTTCCCCTGGGGTGGGAGGCGGGGACATGCAGAGGGCATGATATTGTCTGTGGCTCTATGTCACTTCCAGGTAAAACCATAGAGTTTCCAGCAATTTGTAGAGCTACCCTATGCCACTTCTGGTTTTTCCCTGGAAGCTTTCCAGGGACGTTTTCTGGTGGATTTCTTGGAACTAATAAAAAGGTGGAGAGGCAAGGACCTCTGTTCTCCCTCCTACTTGTTCAGGGAAAATTTAGCTTTAGCTCAGGTCAGGAGATACTGTAGACTTAAGCAGCCATAAGCTCGAAGCCAGACAATCATGTACTTATGTTGCACTAGCCACACTCAGTTCAACACCAAATCTTAACCAATAGGGTTGTCAAACCCGTGGTCCAGTGGAGGTTCCCCTGATTTTTCAGGCTTCTGCCCACCACCGGGCAGCTGGCCAATGGGGGAAGCCCCACCCCCAAACAGGGACATCATGCAGCGAAGTCCCCGACGCAGTGACGTCATACGGAAGTGACACCATCACGCCAGGGATGTCACTGGACAATGCTCTGGTTTGAGGGCAAAAGGGGACGAAACTCTATGGTAAACATAGAGCTCTGCCCCCTTAAACCAGAGTGATGCCACACAACGTCCCCGGTGCGATGACGTCACTTCCAGATGACGTCACTGTGTCGGGGATGTTGCC
>NW_015234311.1:0-705 GCF_001447785.1 Gekko japonicus | reverse complement strand
AGCTTCCCATGGCAGAATGGTGCTTCAAATCAGGGTCTCTCAAATCTAGGGTTGCCAGCCGCCAGGTCCAAGTGGGGGATCCCCCACTTTTAGGGGCTTCTCCCCCAAACCCCAAACAGCGACATCCCCGCACAACATTGCCAACATGATGATGTCATGCAGAAGTTATGTCATCATGTTGGGGATGCAGCTGTGCAATGCTCTGGTTTGAGGGCAAAAGAGGGCAAAACTCTATGGTAAAACAGTAGAGTTTTGCCCTTAAAACAGAATGCCGCTATGTGACATTCCTGATGTGATGACATTCAGTTACTGCCTTGGTAAATATGAGGAATGAGCATTTGTTTTATTTTATTTTTTAAAAGTATAACTTTTAACAAAAATAACTTTTAAAAAAATCCATAGAAGTTTCCATCAACAAAACAAAACCATGGCCATAAAGCTAATCAGAGACTTGAGAGCTCAATTGTGTTACTTGCCACAGAATCAGAACCAGAAGAGCACAGAAACTCAGCCCAAAGTGTGCTGAAATAACATGGCCTTCAGGTTGGTGTTTTGTGGCCAGCTGTTCCTTATCATACGTGTGACTACAAAACATGCTGAAGATCTTTCTTAAGTCAAATGTACCTACCAAAAAGAAGGCACCTTTACACAAAAGTTTTGGCCAGACCAAAGATAGCAGTTTATTCTTTCTGCAATCAATGCAAC
>NW_015234310.1:0-705 GCF_001447785.1 Gekko japonicus | reverse complement strand
GTGCATGAGCCAGTTCATAGATTCTGATCATGTAGTCAGCATAGTCTCTAGAAATGGAAACCACTTGGGTGGGGCTAATTGCACCAGGCTCTTCCCACTCAATCAGGCTCTTCACATTCAGTCAAGTGTTCTTGAATTCTATATCAGGATGGACTTTGTATTAAAAAGGGTAGGGGGACAAATGTTTCAGACCTTGATGTGCCTTTTTTCTATATCCCATATAGAATGCAGACTTAATATGCACTGGGTGGAGCCGATAACATGTTGTACCTTTGGTCTTCTGGAACAAACAACACAAGGCAATAATAGTCTCCAATTCCATGTATGAAAGCAGTAGTTAATCAAAGGTCTCTCCAAAAACATGCACAATCTTCTAAAATATACTTATGCAAATTGATGATATAGTAGAGTTCACCTCCTGTTGCTGAGCTGGATAACCAAATGTATAATTTATGATTTTCTCTAGATTAGTCATCTGGAAATCATTAGCCAAATTTCTACAAATTAATCTTTGCTCCTGCATTGTTTGCCAGCAGTTTATGGATGTTATTCAAAATTTAGCATTGGAGCTATGTTGACTATCAGTGATTGCAATCAAGCCCATTTGCCAATATTCACGTTTAACATCCAACATTTACCTTCTTGACTATTCACTTGATATTGTCTGTTTTATGCCCATTACTGCCATTGTGACATTATTGTTCT
>NW_015234309.1:0-705 GCF_001447785.1 Gekko japonicus | reverse complement strand
TCACAACAACCCTGTGAGGTAGGTCTGACAGAGTATGTCACCTAGCAACCACACAGAAGTAACGGCTGCTTTTTACCTGTCAGAGCCTCCTTACTTATTTATAGGTACTGTGGAATAAGGAAAATATTTTGATTAGTGCAGAGAGGGGTGAGCAGCCATAAGAGAGCTGCTGTTGTATAGTGGTTAGAGTATTATGAGGAAAATAATGCCTCTTCCCCCACGTAGTATTGCTATTCATGAACACAACCTTGTTCCATCTGTACAAAATAATTTTTAGAAGCTGTGCATTTATATAAATGCATTATATATAAATGCATTATATAAATGAAACAATTCCCCATAGTCTTACGTATTTCCCCTACGATAGATTGATAGATAGATTTTTAAAAGTGGTACCGGAAAAGAAAGCGTAAAGTAGGAACAAATATAATACAGCAGAATCCTGTGGCTTGTTAAACACTAGCTAGCTTGTTACAGCAGGAGCTTTGGTAGGCTAGAGCCTCCTTCATCAGATGTATCTGATCTGATCATAGGTTTCTTGCTGTGCAAGCTGATGTTACAATAACCTGTTAGTCATTAGAGTCATGTTGCTGTAACAGTCTGGCTCACTTGTGAAAAATAATTAGATGCATGGAACGTGGTCCATGTAAGGAGAAGCTGATCAAGTTCTACACATAAGCAACTAGTTAATATAACAGCTGATAG
>NW_015234308.1:0-705 GCF_001447785.1 Gekko japonicus | reverse complement strand
TCCTTTTTTTGTAGGTATGTAGGAAGAATGCTGTAATCTGGTATGTATGGTGTACATAAATGTTTTTCATTCATGCTACAAGACATACAGAGTCTTCATATGTGACAACATTTGCATCATGTTCATGATTCTTCCCAGGAATGAAGTGATATTATGATAGTAAAAATACCATACATGACTTTGCCCTGACACAAAAATACCTAGTATGCAAATCACCATGTTTTCATCTACCTGAAAAGAAGGTGACACTTGCACAATCACTGTTGTCTTCTCATCCCACATAAAAGTCATTCCATGGTAAGTTTCAATTACAATATAAAGCCCCATGATGTAGAATTTATAGTTTTTTTCTGTGCCAGGCTTACTGGTTATCACCTCCATTTTTCCAGATGAAAGTCTGATTTCAGTGTTCTAGAAATAAAAAATAAACTAAAACACATTTGCAAGTTGAAATCAAAGCACACTATCTCATAGCTACAAGCCTGAACAGCAATAAATAATAATGCATACAGTTCCCCAACAAGACACAGAACTGGAACAGCACATACTTCCTCTAACTTCTCATTCTTTGCTGCTATGATATCACAAAAGCCCAAAGGTCAGAGACAGAAGACCCATCCTGAGTTGCTGCAGTGTAATGAATATTCTAATTGCTAAAGAATCAAATGATCTAAAGAGCAACACAAGCTGAAATCTGTTGGTGGG
>NW_015234307.1:0-705 GCF_001447785.1 Gekko japonicus | reverse complement strand
GTCTGGAGCTGAGCTGTAATTCCAGGGGAGCCCTGGAAGCTGGCATCCCTAGCTGGAGCAACCAGAGTTCTATGGAGCATTCCAGATGTCCCAATGCCAGGGGTTTCTTTAATGGCCCGACGGGGGTCTTGCTTTTGCTGAGTTGTTCATTACACATCGGATGTGCTGAGTCCACATTCCCAGCCCAACCCCCAGCGTCAGCTTCCTTGAACCAGACTGAAATCAATTTTGAGTCGGGTCAGGGATCAATCCACTTAACCCAGAGGGGGCTTTGCTTGATATTCAACTTCACCGGAGTACAGGAGAGTGGCTTCGGAAGGCCGCTGCTCATTTTCCCTCTGCCGCTAAGTCAACAAGTTAAATTTGGAAGGGTCATTGCTGGGCTTCATGAGACTCGTTCCCCAGGTGCCAAACGCCGCTGGCTCCTAGCTCGGCGACAGACTCCCAATGGCAAGCCGGCTGTCTTTCAGAGCAGCGACTTGGCAACTCGTCATTGTGATGCGAGGGAGCAGGCCGGCCGCCATCGGTATGCTGCGAGGCACAGGGACGGTCTCAGCTGCCATCTGAGGCTTTCGGTTCAGCGCAGGTCATCGCTTGATCACAAGAGATGGCCGTCTATTTTGTTAGCTCTTTATTGCTTCCCTAACAGCCTTGGCTTTCATTTCGACGGCGGGGCCAAGCTCTGAGTACACAAACCAGAGGCAG
>NW_015234306.1:0-705 GCF_001447785.1 Gekko japonicus | reverse complement strand
GGGCTCCAGTCCAATATAATCTCCCTTCTGTCCATGTTTTTTTAAATCCCCCCTTCGTTCTTGGTATATTTTTAAATGCCCAGCCTCAGCCATGCTATTAGGTACCATTAATTTGAAAAGGGCTGCTAAATTGAAAGCAGCACTAATTGTATTTTGCTCCTCCACCTCTAGTGCCCTCTCAGCAGATTACTTTGGGTGCATTCCTCTTTTCCTCTTTTACATTTGACTTTCCTCCCATGGTCTGCTGTAACAAAGTTGGTTCTATTTCTGCTTTGTGTTTTAATTACTTTCAAAGTAACTAGTCCCCATTCACACTAGCTAGTGTCTTAGCTGAATGATCCTTTGCTGTGAATAGTAGACTACAGACAACACTGTGTTCTTGTGAGGATGCTCTAGCCGGGTTTTTCCATCAAAGGACTGAACTACTTGAAATATAGTCCTAGAAACTGTTGCTGAGGCAGTTTTGGTAGTAAGGTGCTAGTGTGAATTAATTTCCAATTACTAAACATTTATCAAGGCCATCTGATTTCCTTCTATGCAGACATTCTCTTTTCTCTTCCCAAAAGTTTCTCAGGGCCAATTCCATGCATTGTAGCAAAGAACTACCACAGGCTGATCACATGTTTTCTAAAACAATTGAAAGAAATGTGCGTGCGTGCCATATCATCTCTGTAACTTTCCAATAGTATCTCCATATGTGAAATC
>NW_015234305.1:0-705 GCF_001447785.1 Gekko japonicus | reverse complement strand
CTCACAGGGTTGTTGTGATAATAAAATGGCAAGGGAAAAACCTGTACACTGCTGATGTGAGCTCCTCGGAGGAAGGCTGAAGTATAAAAGGTAGTAGATAGATTCTGATTTTGCAAGAGAAGTGCAGCATCTGCAGACTACTATTGCCCAGTTGCTGGCCACTGACCCCCTTATTCAACTATCTCACTGTCTTCAATAGACACTGCTCATACCTTTTCAAAAATACCTTTACTGCCCTGGCCTGGATACTCCAGGCAAGCCCAATCTCATCATATCTTGGAAGCTAAGCAGGGCCAACCCTGGCAAGTATTTGGATAGGAGACCTCCAGAGAATACCAGGGCTGGGAGGCTGGAGGCAGGGCTAGTGCCCCAGTACAGGCATGGGCACACACACAAAAAAAATGCAAACATATCAACAATAAACAAAATAAAATTTCCTTTCCAGCCCTGAGCCGGCTTTGGCGGGGAGGGCAGGATATAAATTAATTAAATAAATAAATAATGGAAGCCAAGAGTCTAACCAGTCAATACACAGAGAGTTCCATGTACAGTTTTTTGTTTTTAAAATTCACTGGCCTGGCAACCAGTAGGAGACCAGTGGAGCATGGTGGGGAGAATTGTCAGTGATGACACACGCCATCCTTTTGGGGAAACCTGTGAAGCAACATTGTGCCTATCTAGGAATCAGCAGAAACTCTATGGTAA
>NW_015234304.1:0-705 GCF_001447785.1 Gekko japonicus | reverse complement strand
CGAGCAAGGGAACCTTTACCTTTTCCTGGGGTAAAGCTTTGCCCGCAAGAGTTTGTCCTTCCCACCTCGGCCACCTTATTATGATTACCCAGGGTCCCTCACTCTTTCTCCCCCTCTGTCAGAGAGCTGAGTTGCCTAGAGAGGTGCTCCCCAGGAATTCCCACCCACCCATCCCTTGTGGGATTCTCCCCTTTCCCAAAAAAACCCCTAGAGGACAGAGATTCACAAATTTTACAAACATTTGTATTTACAGACAGTCCAAAATACTGGGCACAGGCATTATTATTGGCAATGAAAGCAAGGCTGAAAAGAACCAGCAGTAAAGAGGGGGGGTCAAACCAAGGTATCTGGTGCTGGAGAAACACAGAGATCAGGGTGCAGGCGCCCCAGACCCCAAGCTCTGATCCGTTGCCAACTGCCAGTTTTAACAACAGGAAGGTGCTTCTCAGACCAAAGACAAGCCAAGGACACCAGCTTGAAAGAAAACTGGTGACATCTGGGGCCTTACCTCTGTCCATTTCCCATTCACCTCCACAAATAAGACACAGAAGGGGTCGGATTTAGAAGTCACATCTCTGTCCAGAAGATTTTGACCGCACACAGACAATTCCACTTTGCAGACGCAGTACTGGGGCCCCACGGGCACAGAAGAAGCTGGGCTTACGGTGTACGCCATCGACTCAGGCAGCAGCAGTTCCTGACAAT
>NW_015234303.1:0-705 GCF_001447785.1 Gekko japonicus | reverse complement strand
AAAGCTGCCAATAAAGTTCAGTTAATTTTTTGGGGGGGAAAATCTGAGGTTTTTTGCATTTTATATTGTAAAGCACTTAGTAGAAAAGTAACAAGCGTAGTTTAGATAAAAATCTACCAGTCATAAATATGAGATTAAACAGCCTGCTGCACTGCACAAATTGGAGGTTAATGGTTTACCAGGAAAGGAGCCTTTTTAAATAAAGAATTCAGTATATCAAATGAGATACGTTTCCTCTCTCCTCCTCCTTTAAAATACACTAGAGATGGAATGTACACTGCTCTCGTACTAGAATTCTCATGAAGAAGAAATGGGTTTCATAATTGGATTGCACGTCTATAAATATTTCCCCCCATACATCTGAGAAATGTACTAGGAGAAACAGATTTCCATTAAATTAAAAATATAACAATTGAAATATATGCAATGCCTACCTTTCTATCAAACCTAAAGCCATTTTCCTGCTTTAACAACATGAGTGCATCATTTATCATTTACTTCGCATATACAGTTCTCTTAATTGGTGTATTTATGGGATTTAAATGCCCTGGTGCTTTACAAGTAACATTGCGTATACACCCAGTACTAATGTAAGAGAGCTGCAGCCTCTTGCTCTGCGCTATCTTAGCACAATCCACTCATTCCAAGAAAAAGGATATTTCACAGAAGCTTTTAGTGTACCTCAAAATATCTTGACTTTTTTCC
>NW_015234302.1:0-705 GCF_001447785.1 Gekko japonicus | reverse complement strand
GTGCGTTCCTGCCCCAAAATAGCCCCGGATCCACTACCCCTTCTGAAAATCCCAGAAGTGCCCACAGGCTAAACAGGGTTGAGGATCCCTGCCCTAAAGTATTTTAATCGCCCTAAGTTACATGTTTCCTCAAATGCCCTTGGGAAAAACAGTGTGACCGACAGGTTTCTTAAAAAAAAAAAAGAGAAGTAATTATTTTTCCTTTCACTATTTCATTTTATGTAATCCAAAAACTGGCCAGGTTTACCTGGTAGTGATCCTTTTATGTTAAAGATCTGGAACAAATGGAGATGGGCCCTTGAATATCATTATTTTGCCATTTAGTGTCCTTTGTCAATTATTCCTGATGATGACAAGGTAAATTGTATGTTCAGTCTAAATTGTGTATACAGAACGTGGACAGATTCATCGGTATTCCCATGGCAAAAATGAAAAGAGAAATTAGTAGGGGTTACTGTATCCTGGTGTTATGAGCCGCAAATTCAAATTCTCGTTCAACACGGAGTAAAAGACAGTGACAATCCAAAAATATTTTTTTAAATCTCCTTATTTGTTTGCCAAATGTCTGCCAAAATTTATCCCTACACAATCAAGGATCCATCCATCCATGGAGGACTGTTTACAATCAATCAGTAGATCTGATGCACAGCAATCTTATATGGAAGACAGGGTTTTATAATTTATCAGGGCTCTTTTTGTAGAAAA
>NW_015234301.1:0-705 GCF_001447785.1 Gekko japonicus | reverse complement strand
AATATCAATATTTTGGGGGTTCAATAAACTCAAACCAAAAAAAACCCCACAACCCTATTTTGTTTGTGAACACCCCTAATGCCAACTACAGCCACAGCCAATTCCCCTCCCTCTGTAGCCCTCCACCCAGCTTCAAGGAACTGCTGCCCAAATTCCCATGACGTCTATTGCCTTACAGCATTATGCTCCATGGTAAATTCCCAGAAGATGAAACAAATATTAACACAGGTGACGAGTAAGTGTTGTCTGGATGGCTACGCCATGCTCTCAAAGGGCCTCAGAATGTGGAGACCCATTCTCCCCAGGGCCATTCAAGCATGACCCTACCAGTCATGGCCATTGTGCTGTAGGTCAGGGACAATCCTCATCATTATTCATCTTTCTGTTTAGCAGCTATGCAGCTGGTTATTCGACAGGGAGGAAACCTGGGAAGACCACCTTTTTGGAATGGCATGTGCTGGCTTCTGCCACAGGGCTGCTATCCTACTGGTTCCAGTCCAGCTCCTGCACTGTCCTAAGCTATTCAGACAACCAATGGTCTGGCATGGCTGTCCCAGTCACAGGCATGTTGAGATACGGAAGAGTCACCCTATCTCCCCATGGCCTTTTGGAGCAGCTTGCAAGGGCATATGGGCTATATGGGACAAGTTGGCAAACCCATTCATAGGAAGTCAGCTTGATCTCCCTGCTGCTGTTCAATAAAGT
>NW_015234300.1:0-705 GCF_001447785.1 Gekko japonicus | reverse complement strand
TGTCTACCCATGCTGCTGGGTAGAAGACCCTGCCTGACTTATTTTGGGGCAGCTTCAAGCACTAGAAAGACATGGGAATGGGTCCCCCCCCCATTTGCATTCATGCCACCACTGTCTGTCTTCAGAACAGCCTATCCTGGAACCAGGAGACAGCTGCCCAAGTGAGGGGCCTGCACTTCCTCCTGTGCACCAGCTCCAAGGTGAGCTGCAACCCACTTTTTCCTCTCAGGCTCTGAGGGCTGTGGGGAGTCTTTGCTGTCACTTGGCACCCGATAGCATTGGCAGCAATGGGGAGGAAGAGTGCACTTCCTCATGTGCTGCTCCAAGGCAGACTGCCCCTTGGACCTGGTCTGGGAAGCAACAGTAGGTTCAAGCCATGTCTGTTGCCTCCTTCCCTTGCTGACATGGTGCCCCACTTGGGTCTCTTGGATGGTTTGCCTCACAGTCAGCTTGCCCCAGTCTCTTAGGGCAACAGCTTCACCCTTGACTCCATACGCACATCTCCACTGTGTATTGGAAGAGCCATCTTTGGGCACATACCTGGATCTTTTTCGCTTCCTTAAAGTTTCTCCCCTACTATAAGGAAGCCCACCAAGGTTCACAATCACCCGTTGGTATTACTGTACTTCCCATTCCTCCCCAATTTCTGTTTTGTTACCTTGTTGCCTCCGTTAAAATTTGGGTTAAGTCACTCAAGAAAAAAAA
>NW_015234299.1:0-705 GCF_001447785.1 Gekko japonicus | reverse complement strand
GTCTTAAAGAAAACTGGAAACAGACACTGCAATCCTATACAGTTACACCCTTTTAAATCCATTGAATTCAATGGCCTTAGATGGATCTAACTTTATTTAGGATTGCAGTCCCTGTTGCTGATAACAGATAAACAGGGACAATTTGGTGGTGAGTCTCAAATGCTTCATATGCTCACAGACTAAACTAGAACACAGCAGCAATAACAGGATTATTCCTCTGGTTTGCACAACCTATATTTCTCCCTCCTCTAAACTGGCTTCTTTGTTTTGCAAAAAAGATTGTGCCCATGATAACTCTTTGAATTGTAGTCCAATGGTCCCAACAATTTAAAATAGGAGGACATGTTTTTAGCATTAAAAAGATGTGCAGACCTCCTACACAATATTAGTTATACTATCAGTATCCATTAATTGAAACCAAAAGATGAAAATGACAATGCCAATATGGATTCATGGACCCCTTGCAATAAGTCAGCAGCTCCTCAGAGGACCCCAGTCCTCAGGTTGGGAAACACTGTTGTAGACAGAGTTATAACTGAGAAGCCAAGGCAGCCACAATCGCTAGAAGGATGGAAATCAGGGCTTTCTCATCAGTTCTCATACAGCAGAGAAGAAATCTTACCAGCCTGCATCTCATGGTAGTTCTAGCCCCTGAGACTGTTTTCATCATATGCAGCTTATTCCATACTGCTGAAGGAGGAAGAG
>NW_015234298.1:0-705 GCF_001447785.1 Gekko japonicus | reverse complement strand
AATCAGTAGCCCACCATATTATATGTCTCCTTCTATATTTCCTCACCTTGGTTTCATTTGGTTTTCTGGCACCTTTTTGCATATGAAACAAATAATCAGCAAATTTCTCTGAATACAGGTGGAAAGTGTCATTTTGACAACATGGTAGTATATATTTTTTCTTTTTTCTCACTGAGAATAAGAGGACAGAGATTGGTCTGCCTTTGAAAATGTCCAGCTATTTATAGACAGAGAGGTTGTTGTGTTCAGGCTATTTCTTTCAGGTGTATGTAAAATGATTGATTCCCCCCCTCCATTTGTGTCATTTCTGCAAGTTGATCTTAGAGTGGCAGAAAGCAAAAGCACAAATATCAGTTGGAATTTGTTTTTTGAATTGTAGGTAATGGGACATTGATTGGAGCATCTGCAAATGTTGTCTGTGCGGGAATTGCTGAGCAACATGGTTATGGCTTCTCCTTCATGGAATTTTTCAGGTACATTTCACAGTTACTTTAATTAGCCCTTGTAGAATGAAAGTTCATTTGTGATATTAATCAGAACAAATAAAGCAGCAGTTCTTTCTGGTATTTTAGATGGAAAGAATACTGATGAGACATAATTCAACTTTTGTGGCACAAATAAGGGCTTTATTTTGGGGGTTTGGCTCCATGAAACAGAATTTTCAAATCTACACTGTTCAGTTATTTCCCCTTTTTCTAGGAAAGT
>NW_015234297.1:0-705 GCF_001447785.1 Gekko japonicus | reverse complement strand
AATACACTCCATCTTTGAACTATATCTTTACTTCTGTGAAGGTGGACATTTTTGCCATTCTCAGACACTTCTGTACTTGGGCCTCAACACAGAACATCTATTGAAACAGCTTATAATATCTACACAAGACCAGATGAGTGTGTTACTCCTTTGTTTCTTGCTCCTCTTCAAGGCTGTTCGATTCTGGGTCACTAAACTCCTTTTGGCATGTTTAACTGTGTTTCTGTGTACATAAACATCTTCCATGATCTTTTTGGTAAAGTCCACCAAGCCTTCCCCTATATTTCTGGCCACATCCATGTCACCATGCAAACAGTACCTTGAACTTTACACAAACTTAAACATGCATTTTAGTCCACCATTTTGAACTCACTCAGCGTGGCTCAGAAGTATAAAAGTAGGGTGTATCTTCACTGTGATTTGATAGTAATTGGTTACAAGAATTCAAGACTATGCCTTCACACAAATGATACCACAGCATTCTCTTTTAAAATTACCTTAGGTTACATACACCATGGAACAGTAAACATGTACACATTCAACAAAACAAATTAAGGACAGTTTCAAATTTTCTAGAAACTGAAAGAACATTTTCCAAAAGGGCGTACACGGACTCCCATCTCTTTCCCCTACCAAGCAGCCACAAACTTAGCTGTCCTGAAGAAATAATGCATATCCACAAATATCCCATACCTCAGTATTTTT